>NC_071287.1:5937172-5951994 GCF_943735745.2 Anopheles bellator | reverse complement strand
GGGCACGGGGACGTTGTTGTTGTTGTTCGCTTTTGTTGTTAGTAGCGATCAGAATTGACGTTTTCATCACGTTTTAAGAACTTGAGTATTGAGTTCTCCGATGCTCCGATCTTTGTTAAACCAAAATCGCCATTTTGAATTGTTTTATACCACTTAAAGCGCTACGATCTTCTAAAAACAAGTGCCCGACAAGCATTTGATGTGATTCCGAAGCAGTTTTCTACAAGAGGTAGCAGAAAAATAATAATCCCCGCCAAACGTCATTTTCAGGCACAAAACTCGACATGGTGGTCTAACCCTTTAAACCCTTTATGGGTTGCAAATTGAAACCATTTTTTTCGACCTGAAATGATGTCAAAACCAGGTAATGTTGCCAACACAGCAAAACTAGGAAATCCAAATTGACAGGTAGAGCCATCTGTTCATAAGTCTATTTTTCGAGGTAATTGTTATTCTAAAAGTTGCAGGCAGAGTTTGCAACGGTGTTTATTTGAGACAACCCGATCATCGGACCGCGGGGTTCCGTGTGCAGCAGAGCGACATCTGTCAGCAGCGCGTGTACGCGCCTGAGTGCCGTGGTGCGCGAGCTGGGCGAACGAACGGAACAGCGCGGCCGAACCGACCTTTCGGTGGTGGTGTGAACGAGAGCAAGCACGTCCAGTGGCCCGTCGAAGGTGCGTACGACGATACACACTCACCGCTCGGGGCGCGCATCATCACCCGATACGGAGCAGGCCGTGTCAGTGTGGCGGCCATTAAAATTTTTCTCGCTACATCCAGTGTTCCGTGTGGCAAACCAGAGCGGAACGACGACCGACCGACGGACAGCGTTGAGCGGTGGTGTGACCTGCAGCAGCAGCAGCAGAGCGTACGCGACAAAAGGGGCGAGCTAATTGTCGGGAAAAGGAACACGGGACAACGAATACAGCGATAGGGTTCGCGTGCTCTATTGGCCATCGAGCGAGTTTGCTGGCCACCCTGGCGGAAGTTCCTCGGGCGACCAATGTGTGTCTGTCTGCACAGCCGAAGGACCATTTAGCAAGGGTTAAAAACATCGTTGCTCAGCCGTGACGTGTGTGGAGTGTGCATGGAGCACCAGTCTACCCTTTTCTTTTGACACAGTGAGCGGTATAGAGTGGTGAAGGTGGACCCATGGTGTCCACCACGATGGTGTAGCTTCTCCGGGAGTCTGGAACTTCATTTGCGTCAACAAGAGCGCTAGGTTCGCGGGTGTAGGGAAGGGTGGTGATCGCGCAGTGGTGGGGAAGCTGGAAGTGTCTAACTCTGGCGGCAGCAGGGCACGTCCAAACCCGCAAGCATTTTGACCGAGCCGACGGTCCTACCGATATCAGTGCAGCAAGAAAGAGAAGGGTGTATGACACACATACACATACACGTGAACACACCCACACACAACAAGCCTGTCTGTGTCCCAACCTGAAGAGCCTAAGCTGCTGAGTGTGGAGAAGTCCGTGGTCACACCCGGGAATCCCCAACAGGCTACGGGTGGAAAGGCTCCCCCCGGGGTCTTCCTGCGTTGGTTGCGTGTCCCTTTTGGCTGCGGTCGATGGTGTGTGTCGGGTCTAGGTGTACACGACGAAAGGGCAAGCGCACGCGCGAATTTGCGCCCGTCGATTCTGTGCCGCTTTCTTCGGTTCACTTTCGCTCTAAATCGACGTCGTTGCGATCTGCCCGTTGCCCTTCTGTGGCTACGCCGGATAACGGAATCGGCCCAACGCACGGCCACGACAACAACGACGAGGCCTGCTGCCAGTAATGCCAATCGACCATCAACAAGCGTGGGCAGCTTCGTGCGGAACCGAAAAGTCCACACACGCATACCCGGTTGAAGCATCCTTTGCCTCCGGAACCAGTAGTAGTACATCACAGTTGCGGCGGACGGTGCGCGTTTAGGTGAGTTGGCGACCACTGGAACGTGCATCGCTTCCCAGTCAATTACGCCCGTAGTCCCCTGGTCCGAAGGGTCCCAGTCAAGTGCCGGGGGCTTCTAATCTCTCGCACTGCTAATGGCCCAGTCGCGGCCAGGTGCGCGGAAAGTAAAAAGAAAACACCACAATCAATCGCTGCACGCTGAATCAATCAACCACGACGACGACGGCGTAGATACGGTTCCGATAAGTATTGCAGCTAAGCCACACACTGGTGGTGTGTGGGTGTGGGTGCGAAATTTTACATTCCGGTATTCCGGGCACGGAATCGGATCATCGCAATACACGACTGACGCCCAGCGCCCCTTCTGTGCCGTAGGCAACAAGTAACAAGAGTAGCACAGCATCCTGACCATACGCGCCGACGAATCAACAGCTAGCTGACCCCGTCGCTGTCTTTGTACCGTGTACCGTGCACAGCACCGGGAACCTGCACCGAAATGCCGAAATGTGACGTAAAAACTAGATACATCCCAGCCACCTTCGCCTGGACGCTGCTGCTTAGCACCACCTTCCTGTTCTTCTGGTATCCGTGAGTAACACACACTCGATCCTAAGCTAAACACTTGTAACATCAACATGTTATTGGTTCAAGTCAGGAAGTCTTCCGCGTCATGCTAAAGCACACCCAGAAGATCATTCTTGGGAGGCAGGCATTGCGCTCCACCCGTCCATCGAATGTGCCGCAGCAGAAGAACCTAGTCTAATCGCAACTCGTTTGCCGGTTTCGTTCCAGATGTCGCCAGTACTACATTCATCGGCACCCTTGGGTGCCGGCGTACCAGGCAGTGATCACATTCTTCGTTATCGCTAACTTTACGCTCGCCACGTTCATGGACCCCGGTGTCATACCAAAAGGTGAGCAGCCAGGGGGAGGGGGAGAGACGCGAACCTTTCACTATCGCTTGCATCTTTCAGCCCCACCGGACGAGGACCGTGAGGACGAGTTTCGGGCGCCACTTTATAAGAACGCCGAGATCAATGGCATCACGGTGCGTATGAAGTGGTGTGTCACCTGCAAATTCTATCGCCCACCCCGTTGCTCGCACTGTTCCGTCTGCAACCACTGCATCGAGGTACCGCAATAGTAGCATATCCGATAGCTCCTGGTGGTTTGGTTTTACGACTTTTCGCTTTTTCTGTCATCATTCCACAGACGTTCGATCATCACTGTCCGTGGGTGAACAACTGTATTGGCCGGCGGAACTACCGGTTCTTCTTCTTCTTTCTCATCTCGCTCTCGGTGCATATGCTAAGCATCTTCTCGCTGTCACTGGTGTACGTGCTGCAAAAGGAGAAGGACAAGCTGACGGAAGTAGAGCCGATCGTAGCGTAAGCTATCTGAGTTGCGAAAAGCTTTGATTAGAGTATGTACTGACGTAAGTTCTTGGTTTGGTATGCATCGTGTCGGACTCGCAGCATGGTACTGATGGCCATCGTAACGTTGCTGGCGATCCCGATCTTCGGTCTCACTGGATTTCACATGGTGCTGGTATCGCGAGGCCGTACTACTAATGAGCAGGTGACCGGCAAGTTCAAGGGCGGCTACAATCCGTTTTCGCGCGGCTGCTGGAACAACTGCTGCTACACACAGTGCGGCCCCCAGTACCCTAGGTATGCTATCGATCACCATTCACAATCGGACCGGGCGGACAGATGGATGTAGGTTCAAACTAGACTACTCTACTGCTACTGCTTCTCTACCCCTATCATCTCTAGTCTATTGAAACCACAAAAGTATGCCGCGCGGCGTTCGAACAAAGATAATCAACCAATCAGCACCATCACCCATGACGCCGGCGGTGATTCTAGCGGTTCCAGCCACCGCCATGTCACGGGAGGGCCTTCACAGCAGCACCCACAGCACGGTCAGCATCAGCAACAGCCACAGGCCATGAGCCAGGGCGGTGGCGGCATCTATGATAATAATCGGCACACGCAGGTAAAAACTTATATGGATCATGGAAATGGTCACGGTATACGTACGGTTGGATCCAGTCATTACAGTAAGGTGCGTAGAATGTTTGGCTTCTATTTTGTTTTTGTTTTCATTATAATTGTATGTTATGTTAAGTCCCGTATGCCCCAATGTTTCTTCAACCTCCACCTCTCGAAAGCCCCAACCCCCAACCACCCACTCACTCTTTCAATTCGGTTACACTCCCGCTATTGTACTCGGGTGCCCCATTTGTGTTTGTGCGTCTATTCGGTGAATATGTGCCTATGCGGTGAGAAGCTGTGAGAGTTTACGTAGGGCAGGAAAAGGACACAAATTGTAGGAACCGTTCCATCATTGTCTCCCTGTGGTGATAGTATTCAAAATGATAAAGAACGCCACTTTGGAATACACAAATCGTTAGCAAACATTCTTGTTAGCGGATTGGCCCAACGCATCGACACACTTTGCCGGCTCGCCCGAAAGCACATTATATATTTACAAAAATTCAAAGTGCATACGTTCGTGCAGTTACGTGATACGCACAAGCAGCGCCAAGCGCCGAGATGCTCTTCAATGATTGAATAGTCGAGCGGGGTGCTGTATGCCTGTATGGATACACAAAACTAGGCGAAACCTAGTTTTGGGGGGTCGCAGTCAGTATTGTTGTTACTTGGGGTGCCAGTGTTTCTCCGCTGATTGATTGTAGATAAGTCCAGTTAGCACGCAAACGATGCATTGTCAACGCCAACGCGAAATTAGTTTTTGTTTTGTATTGTATAGTTTTGTTTTGCTTCTTCCGTTTTGGCACTTCTGTTTTTTGCTTATTTACTGTTTAAGTATATTTTTTAGTTTATAATGCGTCCTCTTTTCAAACGGCACTCGATTTGTTTATTTGGCTTATAATTTTGTGTATTCTTTGTTTTGTTTCTCTGTAATGTTTTCTTTCTTTTATTTTTACTGACCGCGTGATGGACCCTCTTCTTCACTAATCTGCTCCTCGCCCCACCTCCATCCCGCTCTCCTGCCATACATTATCCCTCCAACCCCTTAACTTTCTTTCTACCTACATTTCCTTCTACCATCTGCTCTTTCCGAACGAAATCACATCGTCATATCCCTTCATCATGTGTTGGGTTCTCGAACGTGCTCGCACGCACCATGCTCAGCTAACCGAGCGATAGAGACGCAGGGAGTAGGATGGACGCGAGATGCACTGGTTCAACTCCGATACCCGTGCACGACGTAGGGCTGTAAGCTAATTCAAAAGTATCGTCTCGAATTTTGTCAGAAGTAGTTTAGCATTTTCAGACTCACATTCCAATAGTTGTTAGCTGTGTTTGGTTGGAAGGATAGATAACAAACCTGTCGGTTGAGGCCCAATTTTGGCGTAGGCTCGGCTATCGCTGCCACTCACAACCGATCGGAATGAGTCAGGTGCTAGCTTAGAAAAGGTTAGACACTAACCCCGCTCAACGATAGGTCCTAGGTCCCCCAAGCTTGTGACTGATGTAGTTTGTCAGAGTTGTCCTTTCACCACCAGCAATCAATGGATCGACGATTGGGGCGGTTGGGCGTCAGCGCGGAAGTGAAACCGTCCGATTCCTTTGTAAGCGCGTGCGTGCGTGCGTGCGAGCGTGCGTGCGTGAAACCTAACATAACCGAAATACAACCTAGTTTTGATTTCCTTTTCCCATTGGCCCTTTAATTACCATTGTCCTTCGACCTACCATCCTCGGGACCGACATGCCACGGGGGGTTTTGGTTGGTTATTCTGTGGCGTAATGCGGAAAAAATTTTTTCAGGAAACCCCGCAGCCTTGCGCTATCACCGTTGGCACTACTTCACCTTAGTTTTGAGGGTGCGCTTTCTGCTCGCACGTCTAGCCTTACTAACTCACTACCTACTTAGCTATTCAATCGCGGTTGTTGCGAACTCTGTGAACAATCAGCAACAACGGCTGGGAAATACTTCTACTAATCATATCTTTTCCCTTCCGTTTTCGACCTCTTCGTTCCTCGCCGAACGTACGCACTAACATACACCCACACACACAAATGCACATCCTTGCTTCCTCTGGCGGGCCCAGTGTGCATCGAACTGCGCTCATCTCGCCCACTCTCGCTCTGTTTCACCCCAGATCTTGGCGCATGGCACCAACGAGGTAATGTTCCCCATTTTGCAACGTTCCTCCTGTTGCTTCGCAGTACTTCCTGTTGCTTCCTGTTACTTTCCAGAGGAACGTCGCTGAATTCGTTGTGTTTGCTTGTGCGCGTGTACATGTGTATGAGAATTTGTTTCCATTTTTGGTTGGTGTGTTATTGTTTAGGCATGCGTGTGCTTATTTCGATAATCTGGGGCGATAATTTGGGCCGTTTCCGTTTGCTTGTTGAGCCAATCGCCAACTTTGGCCTTTTATCAACCATTTGCTTTGCCTGCGAAATTTTGCTGCTTATCTGCTTGGTGGGCTGGTCCGAGAGGAGACTAACATTACTTAGAGTAATTCGCGATTCGCACCGATAGAACTATTGACTGTTGTTGGCCCTGCCGTTGCTTCCGTTTCGCCAGACGTTTCCGCCAGTTGATGTACAAACCCAAAGTACGACTTTATTTCACGCCTTCAATATCTGCAACATTCGCAACGTTTTGCCGAACTCCTGGTTCTGATTTTGTAGAACAGGCCAAAATGTAGTGTATGGTCGGTCTCCTGACACCGGCGCAAAATGTTCGACCTCTCGTGATCTCCGTGAACAATCGGCGTCCGCGTGCTAATTACGACGAGGGCAAGACAAGAGGGCGACCGATTTAACAATGCGGTCCGCCAAACAAGACATTGTCACAAAAAAGACGCACGTACATAGAATCGTTTGCAGAGCATAGTTCCTGAACGCTTAGTGTTTGCGCTTTGGGCAAAAATGTTCTTGGTAAAACTTCCCCAACCAGTGCAGTGTGCACAGTAGCACTTTATCTATCTTTCATATAAACAAAAGTAAAAACCTCGGTGTCCGTGAATCCGCGTAAGTCACTGTATGTTAGTAGAACATCGAGTTGCCGCGCCGTTTGCTTGGTAAAATGGTAGAGGAAGACGGTACGGTGGGAAACTGCACCATTTGACATTGGGTTTCTGGTTTCCTCGGGCCACTTCAATCCACATCACCTGCCCAATTTCAGTTCGGCTGATGGGCAGTGTCTGGAGCAGTCTGCTGAAGGTTGCTCCCGTTGTGTCCAGACAAAACAAAGTAAAACCCCAAAGATAAAAAAAAACGCATGGCGGACCCTACGAAAAGGTAAGTTTCTCTGTTCAATGCTACATTGTCAGTACGCCGAACCCGGAACGTTTGTTTGCCATGATGTCCTTGGTGTGTGTCTGTAGCAACATTCACTGTTCATCTCACCAACTTACCAGTTCCCCCTCCGTATTTTGTGTCGTTAGACGTTAACGGACGCTAGGATGCTGGATTGTGTTTCTTGTCCGTATTAGCACCTGCTCGCTAGAAAGGCTCTGTCATGTGGGACCTTCTATGCTCACTACACTTCGGCTGTCTAGCTGTTGGTTGCCTAGTAGTAGTTGTAGTTCAGCCTAACGGATCGACCTTGGGCCGGATCTGAGGACGACACAGTAGGCGGGAAGGAGAGTGGAGGGGGTAGAATGAACGGAGATAAAAAAGGTTAATGGAGGGAGCAAAAACGAGAGAGGCAAGAGAGAGAGAGAGAGTGAGAAGAACCTGCAGATCATTGTCACCCGCCCAGACCGCCCATTGATGAAACCATTGATCGAATTATTTTTTCGCGTTTCTATGTCTTTTTTCCAACCGCGCCCCTTTCACCTTCCCCTCGCAACCACACCCAACACCACCTGTCATCCTTTGCTGTTCGTGAAAAAACTACATCTATCACATGCTGTCATATCTGTATCCCGTTACCTTCCCTCTCAACCCTGTGCCCCCCCCGCCACGATCCGCCACTGAACTCTACGCAGCTATCGCCGGGCCGTGAGTGCTCCGACATCGACATGGAACCGCAGGCGTCGCAGAGCCGGGACTGCGAGCCAACGCCCCCGTTGCAGCGCCACGGTTCGAAGAGCAACTTCTTCCTGCCCCCGCTAGACGGCGGCGGTGCGTGCATGGCCGGGGGTGGCGGCAACGGCGGAGACTCCCCTCGCCAGCAGCAGCAGCAGCACATACGAATGTACCATCCCCGGCACAGCCCGCACCCCCGGCAGCGTGGTCTCGATTCGACCCGCAGCTTCACCCCGGAGGGTCTGTCGCCCGATCAACCGACGGGACTGCCACCAATCATCACGATGCAGTCCCAGCAGCAGCAGCAGCAGCAGCAGTCCGGCGGAAGCGGTTCACGTGGCGTGGGACCCTCGTCCGTCGCGACGCCAACGATGCAGCAGCGCATCAAGGCACTCGGTGTAGCGACGCCACTCGCCATGTCTAGTCCGGTACGGCGGTAAGTACAGTCTGCGAGAGGGGTGCCGGGAGGGGTTGTTAGTCGGTCGGGCCGACGAGACAGTGGACAGGTTTATTTTTAGGTCCACCCGCCCAGGTCCCCGCCCCACATCCTTGCCCCGTGCCCTCCCACCCACATACATAACGCAATCACCGCATAGTCAGTCAGGTTGGTTCGAACCAGCGAGCCCACGCGATCCTACGCGTAAATCTCATGCACCCTGGCCATCCTGTTGTCCTGTCGAGACGTTCCGAGTTGTCCCCGAGATGATGCCTCCCCGGGGTGCGTTGTGGCGAGAGCAAAACCGCAAATCCCCCCACGTCTGGTGAGATTCACGCAGACCCAAAAAAAGGCCATCATGCGCCCCCCCTTGAGCACAAAATGCCCGCCCTCGACGCCCCGTTTGCTTATCGTTTTTCACTCGTTACTTTCCGTTCCGTTCCGTGCTGCTTCTTCCGCTTGTGGGTGCTTCACATTTGGACCACCACCGTAAATGGACACATAGGTGGACCTGAGGTTGCGGCGCAGCGCTGGAGCAATGTATCGCCATCGCCATGAATCCTCGGCCGGAAAGTCCTCGGCCAGCATCAGTGATCGTAACGAGCGCATCCCATGATCGAGTCGCACGTCGCTCCCTAGTTCACTATATACGTGCATACACTTCATTCGTTCATACATGCATAGATACATATGTGACAACCCTGAACAATCACTGCAACTGGCACTTGCACCTACTCTACACAGCCCCCCTGCAGATGGGGCCATCACTTGAAAACGGTTGCGCCTCAAACCGTCGGTGTGTTGAAGGTATCGGTCGCTCGTTATTAGCACAAAGGCAATCCCAACAATCAAAAAGGAACTACATTGGTATCCAAACACACGCACCCCTTTTCTTACATATTTTATTTATACATAAACACGCACGAGCGCACGCAATGCATCCTGCAGCGACAGAGACGTATGCGGCGATCGATCTGCTCGCCGGCCAAAGCCCTCATTCGCCGCTGCAGCACCACTCGGGTTAAGTACCAGTACCAGCACCACCACCAAGCAACCATTCTCCATTCGGCACCGTACACAGTGCGCGTTGTCCTTGGGTTGGTTTGTGCGTCTTGGCAGCATCGAGAATGTCATCGGGCAACGTTGTGGCGTTAGTGTCGTTGTCTTGCGTACTGTTTGGTTAGCTTTTGGTTGCTAGACATTAGATGGCTAGTGTTTTTTGTTTGTTTCGTTTCCGTTACTCGTCGCCTCTCACTCCATTTACTTACTACACTGCATTTCATAATGATAGCTTCACCCGTTTTTTCCGACTGAGGCTAAGATAAAGCGCTGAACCTATTTTTCGTCGATGAGGAATCAATTAGTTTTGCAAAAGAAATAATATCCATTGTTTGGTTTTCCGAAATGAAAATTATTTTGACTTAGGGAGCCAAAAAACTGTAAAACGGCTGTTTCCAAATCATAGCTTCATTATTTATTATTTAAGAAAATATGGCCACCCAGTAAAAATGAATGAAAATTATGATGTTTTAACAATCGCTGGCCTCTCCACTGCGGTTTATTACTTGAAATATACGTTTTGGCATACTTTCGGATAGGTTCTTTAGCACGTTCATCGACAGGGAACGCCAACCATTTCAAATCGCCACTTCAATCGTCTGTATGTTTTCGTACTGCTTGCAATTCGCATAGATCTGTCGAACTGGAATTCCCCAAACATTCTCAATAGGGTTAAGATCTGGAGAAACAGCCGGCCAGGTCATTAAATTTACTCCCAAATGTTCCAAGTAAGTTTTTGTTGCCCTACTTGCATCGACAGTTGCATTATCCTGCTGGAAAATTAGCTGATGGTGGTTGAAACGATGCAGCTATGGCTTCAAATTACTCTCCAGAATGTCCATGTACCCTTCACTGTTCATTCGTGAGGGAACAATTGTTAAATTACATTAAGCTTGGCTGTTAAACGCACCCCATATGATATGGGAACCTCCGCCATAATTCTGTCGTCTAATAAAACGAGGTTCCCGTCTCAAATCTCGCCAGTAGTGGCAAAAACCATCCGGCCCATCAAGATTGAATTTCTTTTCGTCACTCCAAACGACCTGAACTTAAAAAAAACTCAAATGTTGGAAAACTCAATGTATATATAATTCCATTCATCTTTCCATGACATATGCTCGTTCGCAAATTGTGATCTTGCTGCTTTGTGGTGTGTCTTGATTGCTGGAATTTTTCTCATTAATTCTCTGACAATGCTTACAGAGGCACTAAGAGTTCTCCAGATTGTCGCATAGCCAACAGTCATGAGCATTTCTTAATACGCCGACAACTTTTCGTAGTGTTAGACGGAGCTTTAACTACTCTTCGTTCATCTCGAGGGTTGAGTAGTTTTGGCCGTCCAGATGACTTCCGAGTGCCATATTCCGATGGATTTTTCAAGTAATTATTTACAACCCTTGGAGATCGTTTTAGTAATGAGGCTATTTCACGATTTGACTTCCCAACACTATGGTACGCTTCAATTTTCACTTTTTCGCCTTCTCCTAATGGAGTTCCGCGATCCAATTTTGAACAAAATGGCCAATTGACTACAGGAAAATTACGAAACTACTGACATTAAAAAGCTCAGTTTCTTAACAATTCAATTAATGTTAGTATGATTGGACTAGAACTGACTTTTACCAGTGATGCTATCATTTGGAAACAGCCGTTTTATCGTTTTTTTGGCTCCCTAAGTCAAAATAATTTTTATTTCGGAAAACCAACAATGGATATCATTTCTTTTGCAAAACTAATTGATTCCTCATCTACGAAAAATAGGTTCTGCGCTTTACCTTAGCCTCAGTCTGAAAAAACGGGTGAGGCTATCATTATGAAAAGCAGTGTACGTACGATACGATAGATGTGTGCCTGTTATAGTGGCCTTTTCCTTACCGTTGACTTGACTTATCGTCGCCATTGTGGCGCCTGTCTTGGGTTCTATCTACAACGGCGACTAAAGCCCCCTACCCCGCAACACCTCTGGTGTGCTGTTCGTCCTAACTATTTGCAAGTATGCAAGCCTGAAGGTAATCGTTTTTTTTTGGTCGGAGATCGTTTTCGATGTGACGAAAATTACCTTAACATTGTCATTTGATAGCTTCAATTATTTCGTATTTTGCCTCAGTCAAAGTGAAACATGATCATTCTGCCAGTGTATGGGAAAACTTTGCCCGATTAGTGACCATAACGTTACATCTAGTCCATAGCCAATCCATGCCTCCTTTTGCACTCTGTCGTGATAAGCCGTAATCCTTAGATGGCGGTCAATTGCGATGCTAATTTTTCGAAACATAAACTCCGCAATTGGGGGCCCCTTTGCGCCAACCCCATAACAGTTACTGACTGATTTGAGTATTTTTGCGTTTTTAGTTAATCGCTCGTTTTGTTGTTCGTTTTGGACACCGTGGCACAAGAGGCAGGGCACGACTCTTAAACTTGCATGCTAGCGAAGCATCGCCATATGATTCGTGCCATGTGATGGAAGCTAACAGAAGATTCTCGCCATTCACTCTGGGCCAAGAAATCTGAACCGCATCTTTCTGGGATCCTCTTTCCCCAATATGCATTACTGTTTATGGTTTATGGCTACTGATTTACTGTTCCTTGCGTTTAAAAATTTTGCAGTAAGCTTTTTATGGTTGGCTCATTGAAAAAAAAAAATATTTAAAAGATGTTTGACCATTGAATGCTACTTTTCGCGCTAGGCTCCCTCAGACGTGCTAGGCTACGTGGTAGGCAGTTGTCGCATTTGTTTGTCGGTGGTTGGTGGTGCGTTCTCTGAATTTAAATTGTTGACGTTTGGCTTCTTGTCTTCTTTTTTGTTCTCGCCAATTATTCCGTCCATGACAGGTCCAACCCAGGTACGCCGACGCAACCGAGACGGCCCGAGTTCATCAGCGTTGGGCAAGCAACGGCGTCGCAACAACAGCAACAGCAGCAGCCACTCGTGGGGGGCAGCAACGGCATCTCCGGCAGCTATTATGATTTCCCGCTGCAACAGCAGCAGCAGCAGCAACAGCAATCGCCGCCGATGGTGCTGCACCAGACGTCGGGACTACCACCACATCACCCGTTTCACCAGCAGTACCCGATGGCCCACCACAATGGCGGGCTAGCGGGTGGCGGCCAGCAGCAGCAGCAGCAGCAGTCTGTGGTGCCACCGCAACAGCAACAACAACCTCGTGGCGCATCCGTGGTTTACCACCACGGTAGCCCGCAGCGTCGCTATCTGTCCGAGGGTGAGCTCGTTCGGCAGGGTGCGGAACTGTCCTATGCACGAAACAACCAGACGTCGGACAACATCCGCGAACTGGCGGGTAGCCCGCAGCGGGGCGTCTACCTGTGGAAGGACACGTCTCCCGGTTTCAGCCAAACCTCGGGCGGTACTGGAGGCGGCCCACCGCCCGTCCTCGGCACTCAGTCGGTGTACCAGAACACTCCCAGTCCCACCAGCGTTCCCCAGCACCATCTGCAGCAGCAGCAACAGCAGCAGCAACAGATGGCCTCCTTCGGTACGGTGAGCGCCACCCGCTACCAGCTGCAGCAACAGCAACAGCAGCAGCAGCAAAGCGCACTCGCCAACAGCATGGTCTACCATCCGGCTCTACGTGGCGGTGTGCCCGTGTTTCCTCCCCAGCCACCGCCCAGCAGCACCGTCGGTGGTGTGTCTGTAGGCAATGGACCAGGCGGGACACCCGGCGTGGTCAGCGGAACTCAGGCACCGTCCCCGTCGATCAAGCGCAAGGCCGATGTCCTTCGTCCCACGCGGCCGATGTCGTTTGTGCGGGCGCTCGAGATGACCGACTCCATGGAGATGACGGCGGTGGCACCGGGCGGTGCCGTTCTCGGCGACGGCCTGACGACGTCCGGTGCGATGATCTCCTCCCTGCAGCATCCCGGTGGTCCCGGTGGCGTTCAACAGCCCGGCGGTCCAGCGGGTCCCGGTGGTCTGCGTGGGGGCAACATTCCCACTCCGCCCGATCAGCGGACCAGCGTGTACGACATGAACTACGAAATATCGGTGTAAAAGGCTCCAGTCGACGTCGACGGGAGTAACTGTGTATAGGGTGTATACAAAATCGCGGGTATGGATCTTAGTCCGGCTACTTGAATCGTGGCGCTGCTGCTGCTGATGGCGACGATCGGTCAAAGAAAGCTAGCAGACCGATGTTTTTGCGAGGATAAGCACGCAGCCAACCGAGCCCACGTCATCACATCCCTCCAATGGCTTTCGTTCTCTCTGCTTTTATCGCCTCTCCTGTACCTCTGCACTGAAGATACTTCCCCAACTCGGTGAACATTTCTGAAGAATTGCACGATTCTTCTTGTCGATGCTGAAATACTTCAGAGCGCTCCAATCGCGTAGTCTGTGTGGACCTACGGTTTTTGCGAAGTATGTTCTGTTTGCTTTCTGTATTTCTTTTTCTACCTCTCGGTTAGTTTCGTTTCGTTCTCGACTGAACATAATTCGACCCAGTGTCGATGTACAAACTCGCACGTGTCACATTAGCTGTAGGCTAGCTGTAACGTCCAGAACACCCTCCCCACCACCCCCCCCCCCCGCCCCTCCACCCCCCCCCCGCCGTGTTCTCTGCGATAGTCTCCTGCAGTCTGCCAGCAGATATGCATGTCCGGTGCATCACGGGGTTTTCAGGGTTCAGGGTCCTTGGTGTTGGCGTGCGAAGAACCGAATCAGTTGTCGTCAGACAACCATGCAATGGGAACAGCCAACTCTAATGTGCCCAAATTCTTTTGCTATTACGTGTATAGTCATTTTACATTTATACTATAAGTACTATATATTGGAGGTAGGAGGTATATACCATTAAAAAAGGAGGCAGAAGGAGGAGAAACTGTGTAGAGTACCGTCTCGAGCCCTGTGTGCACTTATTTATCACATCATTATCATACTTACTGACACGCACCGTTCAGACTGACCTGCATCGCCCACAGTGCGTTCTTAATTCCGTTTGTTTCCCGAACGGTTCGTGGATTGCAGTTGAACGCAGTACCATCCGCAGTACGTACGCATCGTTAAGTTGTTGTTATCTAGTTTTTAAGAACTTTGCATACTGCTCCAGTCTACACTTCCACCCGCTTTGTTGTTCACACCAGTTAATTTTCAAAGCGAAAATCCTGGTTAGCTAGCTTGTTTATCGTGAACTTCCTTTTTACTCTAACTTTTTTCATCCAGCCTTCGAAACCCCGCACACACACAATAATGCACTTACTGTGGCTCACTCAAGCAGCTAGCAGCTCATTGCAAGATGTTTTCGAGAAGCAAACGTAAACCAAATGCGAAAACGACCGGGCAAACGGCAGGTGAAAGGGGGTTAGAGAGAAAATGCAATAGACAGAAAAGGTGAAAGGATGAGGGGATGAGGTGATAGTGATGGGGAAGGGGAAAACAGAAAGAACGAAAGAGTGGAAAAATAAGGAAC
>NC_071287.1:5924804-5937072 GCF_943735745.2 Anopheles bellator | reverse complement strand
AAGAGAGAAAGAGAGGAAAAAAAGAAAGAAAGAAAGAGAGAGAGAAAGATTGAGAATGTACCCTTCAAATGTAGCTTGTTGAGCTAACTAATGAGTTTAATAAATAAGTAACAAAATGTGTGACTAGTGCAGACCTATGTAGTGTGAAAAGAGTGTAAATACAAAGGAGCAGAAGAATGCAAGAAAGTGCGAACCGAGTTCTGGCAGGGTCAAGTCAGTGGACTACGTCAACCACTTGCTGCAACTTGCTTACAATAAAGCTCGTGAGATATTTAGTCGGAGCAGCTGTTTTAGTTAAAAACAGATAAAGCGGCATCTACAATCGCCAAATGGTTCCGATCTGCAACAGAGACTTCCTCCACCTATAGCGGTCGAACGCAGTCGTACGCCAACTCAACATCATCATATGAACTCGATGTAAAAAATGAAGTTCCGCTAAATGATAGCCTCGTGTACAACACACCGAGTGAGGTTGCTTTTGGCCTGTTACGTGTGGTTTTCAATGTAACTTTAACGAACCGACTAGCTTCGGCTAGGTATCGCCCACACTCTATGTAGACAAGATGCGGCGGTGCTAGCAGCCACTTGACTTAATGGGAAACGTAAGGGGTGGCGGGCACTGTCCTTTGATCGTTTCTTGCTCCTAGCTGTGCGCTGTCCGAGGACCTATAGCGTGTATCGAAAGCATGTAGTCCTGAGGCAAAGCCTTTTTTGGAATGCTTCAAAACACAAATGTCACTCAGTCAGTCAAGCTCGATCAGTCGGTCAGTCTGTTTTTAAGCGGACACTAACGGGCGCGGTACAGTGCACTTGGGCGTTACACAAAGCAAATGATACAGAGGCGGTCTTCGCGACTAGGATGTATGTCTACGTTTGTAAATGTGGTTTACTTTAGATTTTTTACCTAGTATTAAAAGTAAAACTAAAACCCCTTCGAAAAACGTGCGTGCGCGTGTTTTTGTGTGTGGCACAGGACTAATGGAACTAATGGAAAAAGGTCATTGTTTGGGAGGATACAGGCGCGAGACGGCGATGGTGAACCTTTGTTACATCTTTTCGGTGGGCTCGTGTCACTATCCCTGCGGGGGGATATGTTTTCTCCCGAGGGCAAACGTGTGTTAGAAGTATGACGATATTGTTTAGCAAACGGATTCGACACGGCTGCTTGTCGGCAAAGCATGATGTTAACTTATTATTTGTGTCAAATAAAGCAAGCAAAAATCAAACCAATTATTCGGGTCGAGAGGTCAGAATAAAGGAAGCGTCGCGTAACTCCACGTAGTTCGTAACTTTGTACTGTGTGTGCTGTGCTCCGCATCCTCCGTTCAGCATTAACAATTTCGAATAAATCACATACTCTTACGATGCGTGCAACATGTGTTTCACTGCTTTACTGCCCTGTCCCACGTTTGACGATGGGATTTTCAAAGTTCCTGAACGATTCAGTAACATTTATTTCAAAGGGATCTGATAGGTAGCACGCGAAAAACGGTGATGTTCCCCCGACACGCTACCGGAATGGTAAATACAAATTAGACAGCAGCTCATTCAATGTGACTAGCGTTAATGTGTCGAACACGTTTTATGAGGGTTAATTTAATATCAGAAATTGGGGTCCAGGATTCTCCGGGGCCCGACTACTGCGGCTGCGATCATCGACGCACCAAAAGTAGCACCAAACCGGGAATCCAAGCAGGCTAAACTGTTGAAGAAGCGTTCGCAAGCCTATCTCTTATTGGTTGAGGATCAGCTCGTAATCATTGCAGTGAAGTTCCAGACCTCAGGCATGTTTGTAATGCACACAAACGGTGGTTGCAATTCGCAGATTGGTAGATACTAGGTTGTGTATTAAGTTTTGCGGGTCGATACCAAAGGGCGCTGCTACAAGCCTATTTTTTACTATATTGGTACACTCTTCAAACGAACGTATGTGAAGTTTGAACGGAACGGATGTGAACGTTTCACATAATTTTTTTGTTGTACAAGCCATTTAGTATAGACGAGAACCTTTCAACAGCAGTTATGACGTCATCATTTGATGGAAATCGTTTTTCACACATGTTTTTTTCTAGTTTGAAAACAGATGAAAGTCGTCAGGGACCAAATTTGATGAATAAGGTGGATATTCTAATAATTCGAACTGTAATTAAGGGATTTTTGTCATTTTCCAAATGGTCTTGTGACAGGGTGCATTGCTTTGATCAAAGAGAATGTTTATCTTCTTCAAACCGGGTCTTTTTTCAGGAAGTTTCACTTTAAGTAGGTCTTAAAGGTTGCAACGATATTGAAAATTTATTGTTTTATCAGTTTACAAGTAATCCGGTAACAAAATTCCATTTGCATCCCAAAAAACTGTTGCTAACATCATTTTAGGCATTATCTGGACGGAATCGTTCCGGAACCGAAGAAAGAGGTTCACACAACTCCTTAGCCTCTTGTTTTGATTCAGGATCATGGTCATCAGGATCAGGATCCAAGTCTCATCCATAGTGATGATTTGATGCACAAAATCCACTTTATCCTACTGAAAACGCTTTAAATGTTATCAAGAAAGATGCATTCGAATGCGTTTTTAGCGAATGCGGCACCCATTTTGCAAACAGCTTTCATGAACCAAAAACTTCAATCAAAATATTGGTTATATTCCTCAATGAGATGGCTAGGCTTTGTACTAAATCTCAGTAAGTGATTCGACGACTTTTCAATACGATATCTTGAATTTTTCTACGATTTCAGTTGTTGTGTCTGTTTTTTTACGCTTTGGACATGGATTGTCTTGAAGGCTACTACGACCACGTTCAAACTCAGAATCTATCCTTTTAACCCCCTAATTAAAGGCGAAGAGTCTTTATACACTTTCACCATTCGTTCGTAAATCTCCTTTGTTTTTAAACCTTCCAAAAAATAAAAATTCAATCGTTGGATGATACTTGATTTTCTCCATTGTAACAAATACTGTGACACGTCGATACTAAATGGCTTGAAGAAAAAAAAAAAAAATAAGAGACCGATTGAAATGAAACTTCACATACGTCCATATGAAGAGTGCACCACTATAGCAAAAAATAGGCTCGTAAAAAATAGGCAGCGCCTTCTGCCGAGGGTCAAAAGAAGAACAAAACGGCCATACGTAGGACGTAAGCTTGAGTGATAAAAACAGTATGCCATTTGAAGATCACGAGTCATAGCGTCCGTCATAGTTGGAATCTTTCGAATTAATTCAGATCCTTCAGGAAGTCAAGCATTGGCAGTAGGCCTCTGACGACAACAAACAGCAGCACCAGCAACCACGGAGTCTGCGCCACACTGATGGAGGGAGCAAGCGAGCGAAAGAGAGCTGGAGATGGAGCACGAGATGCTAGTCGAGCCGGTGTAGATTACGCCTGCAATCAGTGCACAGTGGTTTCAGCTGCGAATCGATGCGGCTATCCGCTTTCCATACCGTCTCGCACTCGATTGCTCGTCTGTCGTGTGCATTTTAAGGTGGCCTTTGTTGATGGTTGTTTGACAAGCCCGGCCCTGGTGCTGGGTGTATTGGAGTGTTTGTCAGAGACAGTTCGTTCGGTGCGCGCTGAGGATTCGGTAAGGTCTGGCGAATGTTTCGTCTGGAAGTGGAGCCGCCGCAACCTGGGGGCCCAACCCGTTGTTGGTGTTGTTGGTGTTGTTGGTCGTTTGGGGCTCAAAATTGGGCCAGCCCGACCGCGGGACTGTCAGGCTTCAGGGGGCTAATGTTTATTCATTTCTTCCAGCTCGTATTTTCTTTTGGCTTCTACTGGTCTTAGAGAGACGGCTGGTGCACCGACCTTCATTTCGGGATGCAGCGTTACCAGACGACGCGCAGACGTGACGCATCCTTTGTGTCTGTCTGTGTGTGTGTGTGTGTGGTGTACTTTCGTCGTGCCAAGGAGTGTCAGTTTCCAGCGTTCGTCCTCGTCACGCGTGCCGCAGTAATTGTGCAGCAGATGCAGCCCGCAGAGAAGACAGACTCGTCGCTGGACCGCGGCTCTAGTTTTTTGGTTACTTTCATTTTTCTTCACAGGTCGCTCGCAGCACACCACACCATCATTTCCACTACTGAGGGTTCTTCTGGATCTGGGCTTTCTAGGGGGTCGACTGTGCAGTCGCCGGGGCCGACGACGTGTGTTACGATTGCGGAAGAGTTGTGCAACCATATACCAGTGTCCAGTGTCCTTTGTTTGATTCCCCCATCTTCCCGTGCCCCGTCTTCCCGTATCGAGCCCGTGCCCCGCCTGATGGGGCCATGCTTGCTGCCGCGTTACCTCCGTTTACGTTGCTCTATCATGGTGTCCCCATTCCTGTGTCTCCTGCATCTCCTCCAGATGAGCTCGGCAATGGGTTGGGCGCAACGCGGACCAGCGCGACCAGCCCCACGGTGCACCCCCTGTTCGGTGGAGGCGCGTGCCGCTGGCCCGGCTGCGAGCGGGTGTTCGACGAGTTCGCCGACTTCTACAGCCATCTGCACTCGGACCACATCAACGGTGACTACTCGGCCGCCCAGGCACGCATCCAGATGGAGGTGGTCTGCCAGCTGCACCTGCAGCTGCAGAAGGAGCGCGACCGGCTGCAGGCGATGATCCTGCACCTGAACAAGAAGAACGAGCTGATGCGTGCCCCGGCCGCCCTGTTCGGCAGCCAGTTCCTGTCCCAGCTGGCTCCGGTGCCGCCGCCACCGCCGCCGCCAACACACCACGCAGCACCGCCACCACCGGTGCAGCCACCACAGCCCTCGTCCACGTCGCTGTCGACTGTCGCGGCCTCGCAACCCACGCTGGCCACGGTACCATCCGCCAGTCCGTTCGAGCTCATCGCCGGACTACGCTTCCCGGCGGATGTGACGGCCACGGCCGACCTGGCCGCGCCCGGTGCTAGCCTGGTGCAGGGATCGGCCTTCGGTAGCAAGTTTGCGCACCATCACCACCAGCACCACCAGCACCACCAGCATCCACCGACTGCTGGAACGGGTGCTTCAGTGGTGGCGGCGTCCCTAGTCGGGCAGCACACAGTCACCGAGCATTCACCGAGTGGCGCCGTCGGTTCACTCGGAGGTCCTGGCGGTACCACCGGACCGTCCCCAGTATGTACCGGCGGCGGTGGCGGTGGGTCGTCCGGCTCCGGGAAAGGCTCGAAGGGTGGCGGCGTCCGACCGAAGTACTACTCACCTCCCGACAGCGAAGGTAAGCTCGATCGAAGGTGCCAGATCGTATGCCAACCACTTACGTCCACTCTTACGATTCCGCTTCAGAGCTCAACTATCCGGACGTGCAAGATGGTAAGGTTGGGATGATGGAGGTGCCGGACACACGTGTACACACGGGGTAATCCAGAGTCCTTTTCCTTCCTCTCGACAGATGTCCACAAAAACCGCGAATTCTACCGCAGCCACGATGTGCGCCCACCATTCACCTACGCATCGCTGATCCGGCAGGTCGGTACAGGCTCACGACTATACTAGGCTGGTCCATCCAGTGTTTGGATTCCGTCAAATCGTCGTCCAAGCTGTCAGCTTGATTTTCGTAGAAAGCTTCCAAACACCAGATGGATCACCCTAATAGGCATAGTATCCTGAAGAGCGTATCCAGAAGCTATATGTCTGTGGTGTGGCGGTGGTCTGACTTTCTTCCCCCAAACACAGTCCATAATCGAGTCGCCCGAGAAGCAGCTGACGCTCAACGAGATCTACAACTGGTTCCAGAACACGTTCTGTTACTTCCGGCGCAATGCGGCCACCTGGAAGGTAAGTCCTGTTCCGTCACAAAACGGGGACCCACGGGGGCTGGGGCTGAAACCACGAAACGGAAACCAGGTCCAGGGAATCAATGGGATCCAATCAACCGGCCGTAAAATGTGGTTCCAATTGCCGTTTGCTCCACAATAATATCTGTACACTTAAACTCCACCCCATCCACACACAAAAAAAAACATCCTAAGAATGCCGTGCGTCACAATCTGTCGCTCCACAAGTGCTTCATGCGCGTGGAGAACATTAAGGGCGCCGTGTGGACGGTGAACGAAGCGGAGTTTTGCAAGCGGCGCCCCCAGAAGCTCGGCATCATGCAGTTTAAATTCCAGCAGCAGCAGCAGCAGCAGCAACATCATCACCACGGTCACGTTCCGCACTCGGCACAGCACCAAAGCAACGTCGGCGGTGGCGGCTGCAATCCGACGAAGAAGAAGGCATCCTCGACTACGTCATCGGGCGGGGCACCGTCGCAGGTGTCACCGCAGCCACAGCAGGTGTCCACGGTTGGGACCGCTGGGATTGCCAGCGAGGCCAGTGGGTCCCTCAGGGCTCCACCACCCCCTCCGCCGCCATTCTTCTACAAACGGTTCGTGTCGTTCGTGTCCCTGTGTCCCTAGTCCTCACAAAACCTATCAGACCATCAGACCGGAAATAGTTTGTCCACTATTCGAGTACATGCGACAGTGACTGCCCCCCGCCCCGGGGATGCAAGGTTCACGAGTCTACTAACCACCATCACCATTCTGGTGCCATTGTGGTTCGTAGCTCGGGACCTGTGCCCGGGACCAACTTCATTGCCCCCCCCACATTCACAGGCTACGCGCCACTTCGAGTAGAACGATGAAAAACCCACCGCCAGAACAGCGTTGCGAGCTGCGAGCCTTTGGTACGTACCCGTCCAGGACGGTCCAGGATACCGGAAGTGGACCGGCACCGGATTCTCTAGATCGTCCTGAGACGCACGGCCGAGCCGATCCGACATTACCGACCAGGGGGTTATCGATCGGCCTTCTCCACAGAACGCGATCCGGACGAACCTGTCGCTGCACAAGTGCTTCGTGCGGTACGAGGACGACTTCGGCTCGTTCTGGATGGTGGACGACCACGAGTTTCTGAAGCGCCGCCACCTGTCGCGTGGCCGCCCCCGGAAGTACGACATCTCGATGCCACCGCTGAGCGATGGTGGCGCGGGTCCGGCGTCCACCGTCGCCGCAGCACCGTCACCACGGTCGTCCGAGTCGCGGCCGGGCGTGTCGGAGCCCCCGGTGTCGAGCGCTCCGCATCTACCACCGCCCCCGCTGGCCATGGTCCGGGACGACGAGGCAGAGTCGCTGAAGTACGGCGGCGATGAGTACACCCGCATGAGGCGCGCGCCCTCTACCGGGGAAGCCGGCGGTGACGACGGTGGCGATCTGGACCTGGGGGGCGGATGCATCCGGCCGGGCGGTGTACGGTTGTTGAAGAAGGCGGCCTCCGACGGCTACAGCATCCGACGGTAACGGTCTGACACTGCGACAGTCTGACAGTACGGGACTGACAGCCAAGCTCCAAGACATAGTTCCACCACAGTTCCTTCTAAACCTTCTCCACCTTCTTCTCCACAGTCTCCACAGTTTTATCGCATCCTCGTGCAGCACTTCGAGCCGTTCGGGCGAGAACCGATTGTTCCGCTACTTGATAGAAGCCGGACGAAACGCGGCGTATCGGTGGCGTTGCTCAATGGTTTTACTTCGCCACACTCGCTCTTGCTCTGTCTAATCCCTCTACCGTAGGTTAGGTTTCTTTTCGATCTCTAGCAGCTACCTGATCTAGCGATTCCCGACGCGGACCAGACAATGGGCTACTGGATCTCATTTCTTGCCGCCTTCCCGGTGACCACCGGTTCGGACCGCTCGGTGACTGTGACTGCCGAAGGGGATTAGTAGGTCACGGTGCGTCAAGTGTTCGCGCAGCACTTGTACTGAGTTAATTTTTTTCGAAGAAAAAAAAACGATAACAAGCCATGGGAGTCACCGTCGGTTTCTCAAGTAGCCCATCCATCGTCGACGCTATCGGCCCGATAAGGTGCAGTTCCGGTAGTGCTACCGCTCCGGATACTGTGTATAAAACGGACATACAGCCGAGCCTGCCGGTATCACTCGTCAGTAGCGCGTCAGTCTCGTACCAACAGTCCACAGTCCCCATATCCTCTCCCATACACACGATGCAGCGTGGATTGGTTGCCCTCGGTGCCCTGGCAGTAGTACTGGCACTCGGTGGCGTCATCTGCACCCCGCTAGCCGATACCGGTCCGGCTTCGGAGGCTCTTCTCGTGGGATCACTCGAGTTCGGTCCGAGCGCCGCCGATGGAACGCTGCGGTCGAGCAATCAAGCAGCAGGTCAAGTACTGGAGAGCACCCAGCTCGATCGGAGCGATGCGGTGGCGAACCGGCATCAGATCGTGTACACGCTCGGGGGACGCCGACCCGGCGACCGGCTCGTTGGGCTCTCGTCGGACAGCAAATTTTGGTCCACCGCTCAGGATGTGAAGCTGGACCTGCAGTACCCGCAGGCCGGCGTCGGAGCCGTCGTCACGTACGTGGAGGTCACGGTAGACCAGAGCAGCCAGGCCGGGACCGGGTACGTCGTGGCGGGCGGTATCGGGCAGCGCTTCGTACGGCTCGTGATCGAGGCGTACGGTACGCAGCACTTCACCTATACCGCCGCCATCTACGGTGTTTGAACTGTCAGCAGCCCCATGACACCGATTCGAGCTGGCAGCCCAGCAATAAGCAATAATAAATAGACCACCGGGGCGCGGGAAGACTGCTGACTACGCAGCCCGGTCTTGCCTTTGTGGCGTTAGCTCTACCTCTCTGGCTTTGTGTTGGGCTGGGTGTAGTTTCGTGGTTTTCGTGTAGGGCACTGGAATCGAGTCGAGCCGAGAGTCAGTTCTAGTTCGTCTGCCCAGCTGGAACCATCGCCACCCGGGATCGATGGCTCCGCAAACCGAAACACCTGCCACCTGGCTTGTGCTCGCGCTGCTCGTCGTTTGCTCGCCACTGTCCTCTGCGAAGGATCACAACTGTAAGTGCGGTGGCGTCAGGGGTGCTGGATGGGTGGATCCTGTAGCTCATCACCATCTCCACCACCACCACCAGATATTGTGCACCCAAGCGCCGACCTTGAGTGTCCGGGCAACGTGACCGACGGGCGTCTCCTGATCACGGCGTACCGACCGCAGTACGAGAGTGACCGGAAGCGGGACTATCTGGACGCGCGGCACCAGAAGCTGTACACGCTGCAGGAGTACCTGGACGATCGGGCCCCGTACGTGACGGTCGGTATGGACCCGCTGCTGCGTGTCCCGTACGGCACGGAGGTCTGCGTGCCGGAGCTGAACCGGCACTTCCGGCGGCCGGTGCAGCTGCGTGTGTGCGACACGCACGAGGACCTGAGCGGTGGCGGCTACCGGCGGCTGGAGATCTGCGTGCGCACCCAGGAGGACAGCTACGATGACGCGGTCAACCTGCTCCAGGCCACGCTCGTACTTGGAACGCCCGATGCCTAATGCCGACCGTTCGAAAGCAGCGGGTCCCTAGAGCAGGTTCTATTTCGATCGAATCGGTGTGAAAAATGCTGTAAATCCAGCGGCCTAACTCCAGCCGTTACAACAATTTCAGTTCGATTCAGTTAACTGTTAAGTCGATTTTAATCAATACGGCCCCAGTCCGTTTGGCTAAGCTCAGAAAGAAACCTGCTGTGGAAGTGCTAGAATGTGGTGCTCGAAAACATAGCCGAGTTTTGCTCCTTGGGAAGTGCTCTAAAACGTAGTTTCGGTTTGTTTCTTGTCACCGAACAGCGAGCGCATCAACCGCGTTTTGCAGCGCCACCTGTACGTTAAGATGGCGTGCGCTGGGAAATAAACCGAAATAGACCCGATGCTATGTTTTTGCATGTCGAAATGCGTAGCTTAGGGCGCATCAAAGCGGAGCGAGAAACACCGGCGCTATGTTTTTTTGATCCAATTGGAGATTTGTTCCTCGAGAAAGGAACCCGCGATGAATTTGGAGTACCAATTTGGCAGAGTTGCGGGCGCATTTCAAAGTTCGCGAGAAACAAACACGCGTTACGCGCATTGTATATCTAATTATTGGTTTTAGATGCTATTTGTCGACATGGCCGCTACGGGGCCTTTTTTAGAATTGCCAACGTCTAGTTTGAACCTTAGCAGCATTGTTGGAGTACGCTACAAGGGGGAACCGAAAACCCGCACCCATCGTTCGCGTTTATCGTGTGTCACCGCGTGTGTGTGTGTGTGTCGTGTGTGTCGCGTTTATCGTGTGTGTGTGTCACCAGAGACTTTCGCGTTTTTATTGACATTTTTATCGAGAGTTAAATTGTGCTGTGAGCGACAAAGGGACGGCAGAGTAATGAGTAATGAGGAATTGCATCAATTCCAGGGACATCCCGCACCATTTTCTACGCTAAATCGAAAACTTCAAGTTACGTTAAATGTTGTTTCGCCGTACAGAACGCGTCAATTAAAATAAAAGTTATTGTCTCGTCGATTTGCAGAATTTTGCCAAAACGGTAGCGCAATGCGATTCAAGGCAAGGAAATTTCTGTCGAAGAGTTATGCAGTGGTGCTAGGATTGCGAGATTGTGATGCCCGAAAACATACCCGAATTTTTGTACGTTTTCGAGCACTATCCAAGGGAATAGTGCTCGAAAAAGTAGTTTTGGTGTGTTTCTTGGCTAAAAATAGCGAGCACACCAACCCCGGTGTGCAGCGCCATCTGTGCGTCAAGGTAACAAAAGCTAAGAAATTCACCCATGCGATGTTTTCTGTATGCCGAATTGCAGAGTTCGAGGCGCATCAAAAAATTCCCGAGAAACAAACCCGTGCTATGTTTTTAGATCAAATTGCATAATTTGAGGCGCCTCAAATAGTTCCCAAGAAATGAACCCGAGCATCGTTTTTGTACACCAGATGGCAGAGTTGCAGGCGAGGCATTTCAACGTTCCCGAGCAACAAACCCACGTTACGGTAACGCTATTATCGACGTGACCGTCACAGCGGGATCTTTGCGAATTACCAACGTTAACAGTATTTTTGTAGTTCGCTACACGTGTACGTGGGAAAAAGGAAAATGACACCATGGTTAATGTTAAAACAATGTATAATAATAATAATTCCCAACGACTGTTGAAAGCATATCAAACCGCATGACAAACGCACGATTAAATCGTTTGCTAAGAAAAAGATCCTTAAACACAGCAAAACTATCATTTCCACGTGTTACACTTAATGTTTTTGATTGATTTTCGATTGACTTAAGTAAACTTTTCCATTCTCGTATTTCGTAAAATCTTTTTTTTTATTAAACTTGGAACTTTATTAGACATAAATACTTGATTAGATAAGAGTACAGAGATATTCCACAATAGGATTGCAGCTATTTAATAATTCTAAGGAATCAAAATGATTGAAATGAAAATGTTTCTATTTAAATATATTTAAATGAAAATGGAAATTAAATACTAATTAGTGGTAAAAATGAATAAATTAAAATTGCATGAATCGTTTTTTATAATGTCTGAAACTGTTCAACGGAGCAACCTCCGACGCTGTAGGAAATCTTTCTTCCCCGACAGTCGGCAAAGTCGAAATCCCGCGCATGCGCAACCAATTTTTTTAACCTTAGAAGAACCGTCCAGGCTGTGCTCAGGCAGTTGCTTCATCAGAAACGCTACCTACCGGAGGGTATGCTGCCCTGGTAGTGATTTGCACAGTATGAACACTTTCCTGTTCGAACATGTTTCGGGCAAGTCCCTCGTCGTTCACTGCTAAGCGTCGATGAGTCCAGCATCGGTCCCAGTCGTGTAAGCTGGCTCGCTGAAATACGACGATAGTGTTTGGCTCCTCTAGCCGAACGATCTTCTCTAGAGGCTTCGAGAGAAGATCGCGCCAAAACGTCCGCGAGAACGCGCTTAGAGCAACGCTCCTTCGCGGGGAAGGTCTGACGTCCGCAACAAAAGCCAAACAAAGAGGAAAGCAGAAATCCGATTGATTGTTGAAAATGGCTTTTAATTTAATAATTTCGCATAATCCAGCGAACAAAATAAACCTCTATTTGATAAGCACAAATCACACGGGGTTGCTATAGTAAACTATTTACTAAAGCATTCTGATGCACGTCCGATGGTTCAATTTTGGCGCTCTGTATACGGACTCTGACTTTCCTCGTTCACACTCATTATAAGCGACTGACAGTTGAGTTATATACTGCGAATTAGTAACAGGGTCTCACGAGATCTAGGAGGCAGCTCGTCTGGACTCGGATTTCCCCTACTTTAGGCCAAGGCTAAAGCATTACGGTGACTTTGGCGCGCACCAAATCGCGATTTGGCGTGTGCCAAATCAACTGGTGGCACGAAAACTTTCCTCGACAATCCGCGTTCGCGTTCTTTTCAAATGCGACGATGCGTTTTAAAGTCGATTGCAGGAAAATCTTCGAGTATTTT
>NC_071287.1:5885509-5889804 GCF_943735745.2 Anopheles bellator | reverse complement strand
CCCCCCCCCCACCACGCACCCTCCCCCATCATCCCCTCCCACGATCGAGTGTTCCGGACTTGGAGTTCCAGCTGCGGGACCATCCGCATCGCGACATGAATGAACGGGTTTCCGCTGGTCTCCCTCGACCCTTGCTACCCCACAATTCTATAACACTCGCTCCCCGATCCCGGCCCCCTTAAGTACCTACCACTAGCCCCCCCCTCGCCTACCACTCCCGGAGCGGGGTGGAGAGCGGTTTTGCGCCAAAACGGTGTGGGCAGACTCAGGGAACTTCACCAAAAGCTGGACAAAGAGCAGCGACCGCCTCAAACACTGCAATACTCGCTATCTCCCTTCCACTTCGACGTGTTCTCTGCACCGTCAGCCCGGCCCAAGCGTCCATGGAGCGAGCGCCCGGAAGTGGGCTCAGGGTTCCTAGTCTGGAATGGGGGAAAACTTCCATCGTCATCACGTCACACTGTTTCGCCCTTCTAGCCCCCCCCACCCCACACACTCTCTCCTTCTACTCCCCATAACCCCCCGGGCCTCCGGGTGTTCCCAAGAGACCCAATTAGATGGATCTCGACCAGTGACTAGGGCTGCCCGACGTAGCGGAGCGTCACCGGGCCCGGATCACCAACGTCATCCCGAACGCCAACACATCCACCGGCTGACCGTTTTCGTTGAAACAATGGAAACCCCCATTTCGGGCGTTTGCGTCCCGTCATTCCAATTAAACGTGTCGCACCCTGGCCCTGACAGTGGTGGCCATTTTTGTGGGTCTACGCGCAACGCTGATCTGTCACTGTCGAGAAGGAAGTCACTGTCACGTCGGGATCTTGAAGTATGGAGGGTCTTAACGGGGTCTCCAATCTCCAGTACGCTCCGCAGTCCAGCAAGGTCCCAATATCTGGACCGACCGACTGAATCAATGGGGTTTGTTAGGCGTACCTCGGAACAGAGAACGCTCGGAATCGGAGTAAAGCGGAAGCGGAACACACTGGGGCGAAAAGTCGCCAATCCTAACACATACATGAGTCGCTAGTCGAGTCGCTAGTCGAGTCGCTCTTCGCTTGTATAGTTAGTTAGTTTAAATTTACATTACTTCTTGATGGGCTTGAAAAGTGTTCCATAGGGACTCCAATTTTTCTGACTGAACAGTGCTGACTTGCTGGTTACAGCCCCAAAGTCAAAAAGTCCAACAATCGGCTGGAAACCTGTTGGCTTGTGGACTATTTTGGGATGTGCGTGGAGTAATATTCATCGACTTAATATCTGGAGAACAGAGGCTCCTAGCGACTACTGGTTGTTCGAAGACCTCAGAAAAATGCTCACAGGTAAGAAATATCACTAGAAATCAGGAGGTTCGATCGCTGAAATGGAGGCCTATTTTGTGGCAAAAGCTGAAGATCGTTCTTCGCAAAGCTGTATTAAAATATTAGAGCGGCGCCTTGGGTAGCTAATTGTGCGGCTCTCGAAGGAGACTATGGGCCCTATACTAATTCTCGAACTCGATCACGAAGTTCACTCAAACATTCATTAGAGTTCATTTTGCTATCGCGACGGTCGTCGAGTTTCCGTAACGGGAGCTTTCAACTGGATCAACCTTTGCTCGATTAATCGAATTCTCACCGCATTATGGTTTTCAATCGGGTACTAGAATTTGACAAATGGGCTTCCGTTAGGAGAGCCGTTCTGTTAGGATGTCTTTGATTTTATCAATTAGTTTGAATTGTTTATGCTGCGCCGTGCAAAGATAACGATATTTTCAAAGATAGTTTATATTTTGGTAATGGAAAATTCAATTTGTCAAATTTACATAGCAACATTTTGCGATGAATCTTTGAATTTTCAGTTCTTTCACTGTTACTCTCGGAAACGTAGAAATCATCAGAAACGCGGAAACCGTCTAAAAATGTCAGAAATATAGTAGCAAGACTTCTACGCTCATCTGAACTGCTATCTGTGTGTGTGTATTTGTGTGTACAATGTTTACAAAAATCCACCAAAATGACAGTTCGTACTCAACGAGCTTGACAAGCATTCACATTTAAGCTTTTTAGCACATTTTTGCACATTAAGCAATCGGAGTTTCTCTAATTGAAACCCGTGATCCCGACAAACGAGTACGAGAACTTCACTCGATTCGACTTACCAGTTTGATAATAGGATGGTATGTTGGGGAATGAAGCCTGTTTCGAAATAAAAGGGTCGCGGGACTTTTCAGCCCATGTGTTCAGAATCAGGCGGCAAGCGAACAAAGAGCATCGAATTCAGGATGTGGGGTGAACTGCACGAGGGTGTTCTGTGATGCGCTTCTTGATAGGTGTTGACCTATCACTTTTGATGATACATCCACAGTAGCCAATTGTTTAATGTTGCTCAATTTTGGTCAATAGTTCTCCAGTGCCAATCATTTGCATATTATGGCCGCATAGGTACGACTGCCGACTGTCGACTTTCGCCGGGAGTTCCTTCATTGGAATGCGCGCATCATTCGGCCACACTCGGGAACTTTCTTCGGTGGCGAAGAATGTCGCCAGAGGTGTGATGCCGACGGAGAATTCGCATCCCTCCAACGGACACATCTCATGAGTACAAGGCGTAGCAGTTTTTGGCTGGCGTGGTTCGCAATTTGAAATTCATATCGAGGGCCTGTCCCGATGCTGTTGAGGACGACGACGACGACAAATCCATTCGCCACGCAGGTCGTGGTGACGATCGATCGATTCGCCGACGCGAAGACAACACGGGGCGGCCTCGGAGAAGGGAAGCAATAGAAACGCTCACGCGCGTAAAATTAACGAACGCCTTCCGGTCCCGGGTTATTGGCGGGTCCCCGGATGGTGCCCGTTTCACGGTCCACAGCAGCACGCACGCACCCGCCCGGGACCTGGCTCCGGAAATGTCCTGCCTAGCGCCGGCGCCCGATTACGCCCTGATGGAAAGGATGAGATTACTGCTCTGGACTTCCGCGCGGCGGTGACGTGCCATTCGTCCCTCCGGCCGTCATTCACGCATTTTTGAGTCCCCGTCGGTATTTTATCTCACCTTCCGGTCGGCTTAAACCGTAAGGCTTTTGGAAATGGGAATCTACTACTCGACTCGGCTCACCCAGAAACGTCAGCAGCTCGGGTAACGGCGAAGTTTAAGAATTGTTATTTAGGAGAGTTGCAACAGGCAAACAGGACCTTTTTTCTGGGTCAAATACCTGGCGCTTGTCAGTAATATCTGCTCGATAGCAGACCCCCCCAAAAAATGGCTGACGTCTGACGTTAGCGTCTTTGAGTTAGCGCCACTCAGCCAACAACAACGAACTTCTAAAGACAGCTTAGAAATTTAAAAAATATTCATTGTACTGCGGTGTCATCAGTATAGGCTTCCCATTTGTATAGACTGACAGTTGTGACACCAACTGCTCCGAGAAACTGTTAAAAAGGTACACTCAGGTGCACCCCAGAAATGATGGTGGTTTGGGCAATCGGATCCGTTCTAGTACTAGTAATTATCGTGTAACCGTCGTCCTGACGTTCTGTCCTCGCACGAAGCTGTTTGTTTGGCCGTTTGTCAACAACGACAATTAATCGACAAAATAGACCTAGAAATCTATCATTTGGCAATCAAATGGCACCAAATCGGTATCGTTTGGAAACATAATCCAAGTAATGTTCTTGCGAAATTCGTTGTGACTCTCTTCAGCATGCTCTCAAAGAAGCTCTATTGGGATTCGGGAAGCCCTTATAATTTGTATCAACCACTGTGATCTTAACTGTAGATCCATGCTGCGCGTCACGATGTCGGCCAGGATTTCGATCAGGAAAAAAGGGAAAACCGCAAACAACTGTCTTCGCCATCATCGTGGTATCGCATTGCTCACACCACGCAGAGCGAGCGAGATTGATCGTGGATCGTGTCCTTTTCCTCTGATTTCATTCCGTTGCCAGGAACTTGAAGGATGGCTCAAAAGATCCGCTTTGACTCATCTGACCCAACCGTCGATCGACAGATGTGAAGTTCTGAAGTGAAGAATTAAATAAACTTTGTATTAAAGTTCAGAGTTCGCTTGGTATTGCCAAACGCAATACGAAATAAAATCGGTGTGGTATAAACCTTAGCGTTCATAACCACATTAATTCATAACAATTAGGTTAGTTTGGGGGAAAAGGGGAACCTTTAATTTTGCGTGAGATTCAAAACGACATTTCAGAAGGTTTCGGCACGTCCGAGTTTGGTGAAATACTGCTGTCGCCCAAAACTATAGGGAATTCGATAACGTACCTATTTATTATTCTAAATTTATTTCACTACCTTTA
>NC_071287.1:5848877-5883877 GCF_943735745.2 Anopheles bellator | reverse complement strand
ATCATCAAACAACGGCGGCCGCCATCATCATGCGCAACACGATGGAGAGCTTCTCCCGGAAGCGCCAGTTCGACGTCGAGTCGCTCCTGCGGCCCGACGTCGACGTCGACGCCGACGATTGCCGGGCCGCGACTCCTCCGGAGCCGCCGGCCATCGGCGGCGGCGGCGGCGGTGACACCTTCGACTCCAAGCGGCCCCGGCTGGCGGCGTCCCCGTTCGCTTGTCACGTGCCGCTCGCCCGACCCACCCAACCCACCAAGCTACCGGGAGCCCCCACCCACGGCCACTCGCCCCCTGGTGGCGCTGGCGGCGGTGGTGGACCGAAACCGAGTTCCAATTGATTCCGTGGCGCTCCCCCCAGGAGTATGTATCTCCGTCTGTCTGTGTCTGTATGTGTATGTGTATGTGTGTGTCTGTGTGTGTGTGTATGTGTAACGGGTGCAGCCCTCCTCCGAAGGAGACTCCATCAACCCATCTGGTCCGGGAACCATTGTTGGAGTACGGATGGTCCAAGATTTCCCGATGAACTCCCGATGAATCCACACATCCGCCCTGGGCTGCACCGGACGCCAAGAAGAAAGGGAGAGGAGGGGTGACCAAGTAGGCACAGCGGGGAACTAGCGTCCCTTCGGCCGGGCGGGTAGCTGCTGCGGGTCTAGTACTTGGACGGGCCCGTATTGCGTGAGCTCGTGTGATCAGTGTCGTGTAAGCCGATTTCCTCCACCACTACCCACCCCGCCACTTTCTGCTCTCCCCCTAGTTCCAGCCAGTGGAGCGGGACCGGGGAATCTGGACCAGGTTCGGAGATCCACAAGTTCTTGGGGAGAGCCAGTAATTCTTTGTTCCTATCAAAGGAAGGATTAAACGGCACGCCACGCGCTACGCTGGCAGGCACGCGAGAGAAACAGAGAAAAAGAGAGAAAGAGAGGCAGATAGATAGAGAGAGAGAAAGAGAGAGAGAAAGTAACGTGCTGGATCCTGTTGAGTTCATCAAACTTATCGGCTTATCAATTTCCATCGCCAAAGTGCGATTCCCGCGAAGTCCAGGACACGGGGCTCAAGTAGTAGGACATCAGGACTTTGACCACCACCACCGCCACCACGATCCACAACCTACTAGCCCACGACCCATCAACCCTTCGTGGAGAGGCACGTGCAGGCATTTGTATGGTTTCTGACTCCCGAAAAGAGCCCTCAAGATCTCCTGTCCTCTAACACTTCCCGCCAACTCCTACACCCGCTAACGAGGTGTATCTAGCACCTGGCGCCCCGGAAGTCCAAAGTTCCACAGTTCCACAGTCCGAAGAAGTGTTTGCCCCTGCGAAACCTACCTATACTGTGTGTACACCTACGTATTTATATAATCTTCGTGTAAATCGCCACCTCCTCCGTGACTCTACTGTACTCTGCTGTACTGATGTAATACCTGGACGAGATCTGATGAAATATTACCATTCTTCCTGCAAAACACACACACACACACACAGCTGTATTTTGTGTCATTGTTTTTTATTTCATCGACCCCAGCGTCTCTCTTCAGCTATGCTGTGCAGTCTCCATCCGTTTCCAATTCAACATCTGACACTCTTGGGAAGGAAACACCGTAGGAGTAGTTCCGATGGATGGTGGATGAAGACCTGGTGTGTCCGCTCGGCGATCCGATCCGGTGAGTCCACCCACCAGAGAGCGGTAAAGAAAAAAACAAACAACAATTAGCGAAACCGAGGTAGGAACCGCGCTGTCTAGAGGAGGGTGTTGGTGTGTCAGTAGTTGGCGATGTGCGTTCTCTGGCGTCTGGGTGTCTATCCTTCACCATGTTGCCAGTCCTGGGCCAGCCCCCTAGCTGAGCTGCGAAAGGATGAAGAAAAGTGCTACAAGAAAAGGGCGCGCCGTAGGACCTATAGAACCTGAAGAAGGGGCCGAAAGGTCACTCCAGAAATGAGAAGAAATAAGTGCATTTGTGTCGCTCTGCTCACGACTGCGCCCCACCCGGACGTAAATCGCCCAGTTTGCCCAGTTCCCGTCCCACGGTACGTTACGCCGACGGGCGGTTTCGGGCTCACCTTGCGTTAGGCTCCAGAGCTCGGACGAGGTGAAGACACCGGTCGGTGTGATGAAGTCGTAGCTGAACACCTTGTTGCTGCTGGCGGTCGTCGTTTTGGAGAACTTTCGCGAACTGTTGTGCGACTTTTCGCTCTGATTTTCCTCGTCACTGTAACGGAAACCCCGCGGTGATCAGATCCTGTTGGTCAGATTCCCGCCCTGTGGTTCGTTCGTTGGCGCAACGCGCTTACCTGAAGCCTGAGCCGCCGGTGTGAGCAGTCCCCAGTCCCCAGTCCCCGCAGGTCCAGGTGCAGGCAAAGAAAACGAAAGGTGTAAAGTAAAGTGTAATCTTCTGTAAATAAAGCTCCTAGCAATACGATCAACACCGGGAACACCTGCATCGTCTTGGTCTTTGTCCAGTTTCTGTTTTGGGGAGTTTTCACACGATTCGGACCGAATCGCTCCAGATCTTGGTGCAGCGCAACAAACAAACCCCGGAGTGCGAACCCCGACGGCCGGATACGTGAGAGGGTCCCCTCTCCCGGACCATCAAGATTTCACCAAGTGCAGCAGGGAGGGGTGGTGTGGAAACGTAAACAGATCGGGATTGTTGACTCAGTGCGATCCTCCTCGAGTGCGAAGTGTGATCCTCGTGGGTCCCACGTCCCCGTGGGCCAGAAGTGGCAAACAACAACCGGACGGCCTCAAGTGGCCGCCGATCCCTGAACCCCGATCTCGAGGGGGTTATCTCGAGATCTCGGGAAGTCAAGTACCAGACACAAGAGTATTCGGGGGTGTCAGTTCCGAGGTTCCGCGAAACAATGCCACCAAACCCATGGGTAGTTAAATCCTTTCCTTTCCTTCTAGGCTAGGTCGCCGTATCCTTGTATCCATTTTCAGCCTTTCGGCAAGGGTTTGTGTTTCGCGCCGGTTTGAAGCGGAACAACCTTCGGACCAGCCTTATCCAGTCTTCCATCTCTCCACGGTGTTCGGTTCTTCCCGGGATCGGTCGAGCCGAGATTTAATTGTTTCCGAGTTCCAATTCTTAGTTCCGAGTTCCGCGGGGGCAGACCCGGTCAGAACACAACTCGGCCCGGGTGTTCCGGGTCGGCTCTACTTGGAGCCGCCGAAGTAATACCGGAGGCCGGATACTCCTTAGACCCAGACCAAAGCAGGCATTAAATGCTTTCAGTTCCGTAAGTGATTCACTGCCAACTGTCAGTGGAGAAACTTTAAAAAATCATATCTTTCCGTCGTGGACTGGAAGTGTGGACTGGAAGAGGCCAAAATGGAGTTCCAACGAATGTTTGAAACGGTGAAGGATTTTTTAGGTCTGCACGAAAGCCTGGTCCCAGCTGAGCAGCTCATACGACTGACACAAAATAATCTAGTCATCTTCTTGCCCTAGACGAGAAGCTAGCGGCCAACCTTCAAAAGACATCCGGAGGTACGATTTCCGATTCTAGGGTTTAGGTTTGGAGACAGTTTTCTTTGCCCAAAACCTGTGGCTCTTCAATCTACGGGGAGACTTCGGTTCGATGGATGTTTCTATCTGATCAATTGTGAAGATTCGTTACCGAGATCTGGATAGTGTTCCACGAGTTTGTGTCATTCGAATCAGGAAAATAAAACTCCCGAGCTGGGCTCCCGGGATGATAGTCAACGGCCTGCGTCAGGTACAGGATATATTGGATAGAAAACACTCCAGCCAAGTGTCTGAACCGGCTGGATGAACCGGAGCTCCCAGGAGCTTCCTCCAGAACTCGTCACTCGGGTGCGCCGGCAACGGTATCCAACGGCTACACTTTTCTTTCTCCGCCATCGTCTTCGCACTGAAAAAACTGAGCGTCTTACGCGAAACTCCCGTCGGGACTTCCCCTCTCCATCCCGCCGGGGTAGGTCCCGGGCGCGAAGACGAACAAATCACATCATCCCCGTCGGTCGTTGTAATCATCCTCAGTTCTTCGAGCTCGCCCGAGTCCCTCTAATCTCGATTCGGATTATGAGTCCGGACAATCTGTGTCTCCCGGCGCCAGAGATTAGACGGTCTTCGCGCGAGGGCCGCCGGTAATCCGTCCCGGTCCAGGGAGCAGAGCCAGATCCAGGCGCCCGGGTGTTGCCATGGTCGGGCTGGACAATCGCCGAGCTCAGCACAGTATGCAGCTCACGTGCCCGTGTGGCGTCCCCGTTGCGCGAGCTAATCAATATTTGCTTTCGCACGGCTCCCGGCTCGGGGTCGGGAAGTGTGTCATGTATCGTGTCGGGCGACACAAATCGGCCCCAGGACCGGTGTCCGACGACCACCAGGGACACCGGGGCTCGGAATTGGGAAAAATCAAAGAAAAACACTCACACTTTCGAGCAGCGGCGGATACGAAGCGGCGAACTGCTCGAACTAATTGAAATGTGAACCAATTTACAACCTCCCCCCCCTGGAACGGCCCCATTTATCGAGGAGAGAGAGAGAGAGAGAGAAGCAAAGGAGCAAAAAAAGGAAACACTCAGAAAGGGAACAAAAAGGCCGCGCCACTGAACTGCATTAACATAATGCCTTCTCGCTGGGCCTTGGGCCCAGTCGACATTGTTGGTCATTAATGCACACTGTGCACACACAGTGGTCCAAGGCACTCATACCGCCGGCGGCGTGGAGGCGTTAACCGAAAGAAACAAGCTATGAGCCGGGCGCGCGCGCGCGCTATCCATCACACAGATCTCCCGGCTGGTTCTGGGCAGCCTCCGATGACAGGGCCCGCTGACCGCGCACAGGAAACACCGACCGAGAGAGAGAGAGAGCGAGAGAGAGAGCGAAAGCGCCGCTCAGCCACACGGCGAGGAACCCTTCGTAAGGCAATGGCACGTAAGTGCCCAAGACACCACACACACAGCAAGCTCGGTGCTCGCGGCTACCGTCTAGCGTCCGGTAATTGATTTTTAAAAGCCGCAAAAACATAAAACAAAACAAAAAAAACATCAAGGAAAAAAAAGCAAACAAAAAGAAACAAAAGAGGAGATGAAAGAGAAAATGAAGGCACAGGGCCGCTACAGAACCGACCGACAGCAAAACCAACCGACAAGAAACCGAAACGGAGTGAGGCAAAGGCGACCAGGCACACACAACACTCTCTCTCGCAAAAGGGAGTCGAAAACAAACCCGAGAAGCTGCAACAACAACAACAACAACAACAATACGTACAACAAACACAAGGAAAACGCAGGGAAACGCAAAGAAAGAACAAGAAAACACAACAGATCGGCAAAGCGAAAAAGTGCGAAGCGCGAAATCAAACGCGAAGATGAAGAGACGGAACCGGGAGACCGAAGACTGGCCCAAGGGGGGAAGTGATGAGGGGGTTGGTGGGGTGGTAGGGACGGAGGTCGGAGAGTGGGAGGGGGGGGGGGTATATAAAAAACGAGCCGAGCCACTAAGCGATGCCTATCGCAGCCTTTTAGGCCGCGCGCGCTCTTTGGTGGTTAAAGCATGCCGACGCCGCCGCCGCCGCCGCCGTTAGCGGAAGCGTGTGCGTGCGTGTGGTGTACGTTTGATAAACAGGGAAGTGGCGCCCTCCCACCCCCCCAACTCCGTTCCCCAAGCACCACGTCACGTCAAGATCAACGGGCGGTGCGGCGCCAAATTGAGGAAATGTTTCTGTCAAATCATCTAAACATAGTGTCGATATCTGAAAGAATCGCGCGCGGCGGCCGGCCGCGGCTACATTAGGCCCCGGCTGCCCGGCTTTGATGTTATTCCTCCCTCCTCCTCCTCGCGACCCCACCTGCCTTTGGTTTTCCTTTCGCCTTGGACGATAGGCCCTCGGCCCTCGGTGGACGGCGAATCACAAGAAGGCAAGAAAGAAAGAGAGAGCTCTCGCTCTCTCTCTGGGACTTTCTGGGAAGTCCTGGAGGCCTCTGGGAGGCCTTACCGGGGCTCGGACACTTACACTTGATGAAGTTCGCCAGGTAGAGGTCCAGCTCCTTGATTAATACTTGAATGTGATACGGGTTGATGCAGAGGCTCGGGCTGGTGCAGAAGCAGGCCTTCTCCAGCCGCTCACCGTCGGTGCTCTCGAGCGGTATCGCCTTGAACAGGATCACCATCACCAGATCGAGCCGCCAGACCTGCCGAAGAATATAGAGAGGACGTTCACGAAGCGACCGGGACGAGCGGGAGTCCCTGCACGGCCCTACCTTGTCCGCCTGGCGCAGGCAGTCTATCCGCCGCATCTTGCCCTTCTGGTCCGGGTTCGACAGGATGCACATGGACGTTTTCTTCTTCGAAATGCAGTGCACGAAGTTCTCCCGACTATCGTGGGTGATGTCCTTGCGCAGTTTGCCCAGCAACCGGGCGGCCCACTTCTGCTTCGTCTCCGGGTTCTCGTTCTGGTACGCCGGAAAGAGAGAGAGAGAGAGAGAGTGAGAGAGTAGATTAGATAGCTTGGAGAACCTGTTTGGAGGATCCCTGGGAAGTCCTTCCGTACCGAAGCGAAAGAGAGATAGCGAGTTTGAACCTGGATCCAGGATCCAACACAGTGAGAGTGAGAGAAAGAAATCGAGACAGAGAGAGAGAGAGAGATGTGGCTTTGCCGTGGCATCTATATATATAGAAGTAGGCGTATCGATGGCCCCAACTCCACTCCAACTCCACGGCAGGTCCGTCGCGTAGGTGTAAATGGAACCCGTGGAACGCGATAAGCGACATTTCCTGCTCAATTGCAGGCCCAGTTCCGGTGCATCCTCCAGGTCCTGGGCCCACTTGCATATAGAGGTCGGTCCCACGAGCCCCCAGCGCGCTGACAAGATGGGCACGTCCGGACGTCCGGACGTTGTTGCGTTGTGCCGGCGGCGGCGACGGCATTCTAGGCCGTGCATCACCACCACCCAACCACCCCCGTCACCCTCAGTCCACCCACATCCCCCTGCCAGCACAACATCGGATCCAGGATGTTCGCAACAGAGTTGCGGACAGAGTTGTGGATTTGCTCCTACATGGAAAACCGCGTAACGCGGTGCAGGTGAAGGAGTGTAGGCGGCAGGGGCGGGGAGGGAGGGATTCAAGGGACGCATGGAGCAAGCGGGAGGGAAGAGCGGCATCTCCTAAGCCGCTTATTTGACGGGCCCTATAATATCGGCGGTGGCGGCCTCGGGATCTCCTCAGGGACTCTACCCGGTCCATCTCTCGGGAACCACCGCCATCACCACCCCGTCGCCGCCCCCGGGGTGTACGACACGGCGTGCATTGAATGCGCGTATTATGCGATGATTAGCGGTTATTGTGGCTTCCCTCTCGCGACCTTCCCGGGCGCACACCTGCCTCGCCCAGCGGCCGTTGTTGATAATTGGCCCCGGGCTCCGTTCGAGGGGCACACATACACACGTGCACGAACACAAACACTGGATCAGCAAGGCGAAGAAGGGTCTGGTCTATCGCCCATCCCAGGAGAAGGATGACGTTTCCCCGTGTGGCGTGTGTCTTTTTTGTGCGTGGAATCGCAAAAAAGACGGTGTACGACCTGGTGTAATCTGGCCGCTGGAGGATGGGAAGGATACACAAGCAGGCAGCTCGACCCGGAGCTCCAGTCGCTGGGAGAAGCAGAAACCCTAGTAGTACCGGAACTGACCCACTACCTAAAGACTTGTTGGACTCCCCAACAAAATGAAACGCTTCGACATCGAGATCTGGATTAGATTCGAGCAGTTCGATAAGGCGTTAAAGGAATCGAAAGCAGACGTCAAGTCAACAAGACTAGTAAAGACTGGACTAGTAAGTACGGAAAGTGTCATCCTTTAGACGGGTTCCTGTCATACGGCAGCCTTTGCGAGGGAGGTCAAATCTTGGAATTCGGACGTCAGCGATCCCGATTCCGACACGCCATTTGTTGGGGCCCCAGGACTGCACGTCTCCACAACAAGGTCAACGGTGACTGGCTGTCAAAAATCAAAGATTCAACCACACATAAACTACACTAACACTGTGTGGATGAACATACGGCCGACCGAAAAGCAAACCCCTATCCAGCTGGGTGTCACGTGGAATTTTTGCTTTTGATCTGACGTCCACATTTTAAATAGAGCCCGAAAAAACACAACGTTACAGAAAGCAACAGAAATGGCAACATTGTCTAGCCCCCGAAACGTAGGCATCGCATCGTAACATTTGAGTTATGGGTGAAAGGAAGGATGTGCATAGTTTTCGTTTTGAATCGCTCTTAATAGTTCAACGAAACGTCGAAACATTGATGAACTATGAGGCGATGAGGAACATCAAATGTTCATTTGAACATGAGTCTTAATGACAAAGATATTGACAAACTAGTCACGGCATGGAAAAATATTCATCAAAACCTTCAACACGAGAAAATCGTGGGAAACAAATTCTCGTTACTAACTTGATAAGAAGTGGAACTTTTGTCCCAAATCAACACTAAGAAGTCAATGGTCTAGGATTGCGTTTGTGTACAAGAAACTGGCAGGCTAGAACCCTTTCTGTGTCGTTTCGGCCCCACGTCTTATTGGTCCATCGTTCCATCGTTACAGACAAGTTCTCCTCATAATGCGACAGAGTTCGAAACTCGATCAATCGAAACAATCTGGTCTGGACAGTCGGTCGGTTCTTGGCCCCTAATCAGATCCTGACTTCTCCACGCACTCCACGGGATTTATTGACCCACGTGCTGTCTGGCTGGCGTATTCTCGGCCCGGTTTTTTCGTCCTTTCCTACACCGGCGCCGACCGACGGCGCCGTCGACGCCACCGTCGGCGCCCCTAAAAGCATGCAAATTTTATTCGATCCCCCGCGCGCGGTAATTGGAAAATAAACGCTTTTCGTTCCCTCCTTTTTCGGCACCCTCCCCCCCCACGCACGCGTTTCGCCCGCTCGTTTCTGGGTGATTTCATTTGTTTAGGGGTGCGCGTGTATGGGTGTGTGTGTGCGGGCGAGCTGGTGGCTAATAAACCAATTAGAGAGGCGAAATTTGACGTCCCAAGCCTGATGACGTTGGGCTGCTGACGGAGGGATCGCGACACAAACATCAAAGGGATGCGCGCCCGAAAACCGCTTTGTTACTGTGCTGTGTGCCGTTTTGGTCCTTTTCCGGACACTGACAGTTGTGTCCGTGTGGAAAATTGCGTGTGTAATAGAGGCGAGCGAGAGAGCGAGATAAAAGTCCTTTGCCGCGCGTTTAAATGCCTTTTGGCCGGGGGGTTGTGCGGGGAGGGACCGAGGGTGGTGTGGTAGGGAGGAGGGAGGGATGGAGGGTGTTCATGATCACGAGCTACCCAACACGGTTTACGAACACACTGGGTGTACCACCATAATTCGCGTGCCGAGTGGGCTACGTCACAGTATTCGAGCAGTCGGTCTAGTACAGTGCGTTATGCAGCGACTGAAGCTACTCGAACCCAAATCCACCCACCCGCTTACCTTCTTTTTTTGTACCAAGCTCACCCCCCAAGGTTGTGATTGTGATAGGGCATTGGGCGAAAAATGCGAAACTGAAGTGCTCGAATCGAGTACACAAAGTAGGTTAGCTCAGGAACAGTAATTCAATCCACGTTTCTACCCGGCTCCGAATGCTCATTCGAGCTGCTCAACACATCGATGATGAAGACACTGTCGGCGATGTTGTCAATAGAACTTCTTCCAGTGTCGGCGTTCGAATCGGACTGCTCGAAAGTCTCGAAAAAGAAGCGAAACTATTGCAAAATGCCGCAACCGTCACTAGGTTGGCACACCACTGTGGCGTACATAACGATAGGCACAGACACACAAACACACGCACTGCTACACCCGTGTATCCTCCCGAGGCATCTGTCGGCGGCCCGCCGCGAGGGTCCGCCCGCGCGCATAACTCAATTACTGCGCAAAGTGGCTGCGAAAAATCGTCCAAACACTTTTACGCATCAACGGTCGTACCGTCCAGGCTCTGCCAGGACGCTTACCAGCAGCTTCCCGATGGCTCCGCGGAGATAACACAGCAAAGTTGCCCAACCAGGATGTAACCTGAGACAGCCCCGCGGAGAAGCCCCGGAGAGAGAGAGAACGAGAGCGAGAGCGCAAGAGAGAGTTCCCAAGGGGCGACCCGAAACGGGGCTCGAATTTCTGGCAGGACTTCAAAGGCCCGGCGGCGGTTCCAGCGGCCCTTGCCTAGTAGACGGGGGTGCGATAAGGAAGCAAATTGAATAATTGGCACTATCATTGATATGGTGCCGATGTGTGGCAAACAAGTGCACACACAAGCCGAGCCCGGCCTTTGGGCTTCGGGAGTTGTAACCCTCCAGGCCAGCCAGCCAACCTGCCGGGGGCCATCTACCAACAGCAGCAGCAGCAGCAGCCAGTAACGAAGTTAAGCTGTTCGACTTTCGGGGCAAATAAAGTGTCTATCATCCACATCATCCACATCATCATCATCATCGCCGGCGTTTAATACTATCTATTAGGCTATCGGACCCCGTAGGATCTAGGATCTGCGAGGCCGCAGAGCAAACCAACCCCCGAAACCGAACCTGAAACCCTCTCCCGGGGGCCCATCCAGACCGGACCACGAGTTGGCCGGAGGGCCTCTTGCCGTGTCTCTCTCTCTCGGTCTGTCTCTCTGTTAGTCTAGTCGGGCGCTCTTATGGGACGGAGTTCCACAAGTTCCAGCCCGAAGGGAGGTAGAGCCCTAGAGAGCCTGCAATTAGCTTCAGGTCCGCTGCGGGACATTTTTGCGCCCAACAAACCTCCTCCAGGAGCACCTAGTTGGAGTGTGCCACCCCGCCCCCGAAGTACGTACCTGAAAGTCGCGCTTGCACTTGTTCTCCTCGTTGTGCGTCATCTTCTTCTCGTGCTTCTTCAGGTAGCGCCGCTTGGCCGCCTGCAGGTTGAACCAGGTGTAGCTGAACGACTTCACGTACGGCAGTAGCGCTTCGATGAACGGATGAAAGTCTTCCTGCTGCAAAACCCAGAACACAAACGGTGTGATTACGAATGCCGCGCCGCCATTGTGTGGGAAAAAGGTCGACCGGTCCAATCCGGTCGAAAATTGGTGAAAAGTTTGGACGGACCGGGTAAATCCGGGGAACAGAAAAAGCAAAACACAGTAACAAGCAGTAAACAACATTAGTGGGGTACTAACTAAGAAGGGTGTAATAAAACTAGCCAATTGTGTCGAAAGCTCCAAGCCGGCTACTACAGACATAGAGAGATAGAGAGAGAGAGATAGCAGAGGAGAACATTGCAAGTCAACTGTGTTGGTAAATGGAATGGAAAATTTCGGAATCGTAAGTACGGGAAAAATTGGGAAGCAAACTAACGGACGATAAACAATTAATTGTACGTATACGCTGAACGACGGCTGCTGGATGAGCTCGTTCAAAATGGGCAAGGCTTGAAACTTAGCAGTAATTAAGATTTCCAATTAATTCCCACAAGGACAAGGACACAAGGACGCACCGAACCAAAAAGGACCAATAGCATCTGGTCCCGATTCTTCCCGAAACTCCCTAAACAGTCCGAGACAAACATCTTTCCAGATCTCTATGATTGACTGCCGACGATTGCCAGGTGACAAGCGATTGACCTTGATCTGAATGCCTCAGGTAGTCAGGTCAGGTCTTTGGGCACATTACACCACCCCTATACTCGTGAGCTTCAAATCGTCAAATAGTAAGACAATGAATTTGAGATAAGTTGTTTAAATCAACTAGTGGCAACGGGAGTACCAAAACGTTCCAAACCGGATGGGGCTCCAAGGTAGATCGGTTAATTGATAACATTTTGTCAGGATATAGATTCAAAACGTACGAGATCAAGCAGTAGAGCACTCTCTTTTAGGCAGCTTTTGAAATACTAGAGGTACTAGAGTCGGTGTTTATTCCAATTCCTTCGGAGCGAAATCGCCGTACACAGACCCATGGAACAAGGAGTGTAGTATTTGACGACTCAACCCGTACATGTCACATCCGTTATCGTCTCTCAATTTAAGCGCCTTAGTCTGCTTTAGATGTGTTTCTTTAACCTGGTTATCTGTCTGAAGCATCGGTGGATCCAACAGCACTTGTGGAACTGACTCTTAGTCTGTGACTGCAGAATGCAGTACCTCACTAACACCCAAGAAATTCCGGTTCCCCGAAATTGCTTGAGCACAAGGTTCCTTGATTCTTGGGGCGCGTCCAATGACAGACTATAGATACACAATAGATGATCAGCTTATGTATCAAGTTCGCTATCGACTATTACAATAATTTCGAATCAAACTGCGAATTGTTCGATTCTCGGTAAAGAGAACAGAAAGTACGCTAAACAATGCTCTGATTCTACAATAAGCAGCCGGATGGCCTAGAAGTGTGAACGTAATAGGTGAAGGATCGGGCGTGCGTTTTGGCAAGCATTATCCTGCCAGCGTTTAAGAGGATTTAAGGAAGCAACCGATGGGAAATGCCCACTCTCTGTCTGCCTCTCTCTTTCTCTCTCTGCTCGGTGGAGGAAACAATGCATGGTTTAATGGGATCAATAACTGCAGCAAGCGCATCACGGCACCCCGGAAACCGTGCATCCCGAACCGGTCTCCCGTAGGATATCGTTGCCACAATTGGGTGCTAATTTCTCCGTCGCAAATCGCATCGCTCTCTTCCCAGGGGTTTGCAAGGGCAATAACGAAGCCGTAAGCCGAAGCGTAAGTGCCAATTCCGTAGCAGCAAAGCGCATTCCGCGGCGAAAGCCGAAAGAACGTGGAAAAGTGGAGCTAACAACAACATCAGTACGCAAAACAAATGGAAATGGAAATGACAAGAACTCGGGACTGGACTGGCCTCGGGAGATGTGTGGTAGGCACAGCGAGACAACCGTCCCGGCAAAACCGGCAAAAGATCCAAACGAGGGAGCAGGAGAAGAAACAACAGTCCTGTTGCTGTCCACGCTCTTCTCTCACTCAGTTTGGGCTTGCCGTTGTTGGTTTTGCCTTCAGGTTGTCAGAGAGTACTTCACACCTTCTGTTGATCCGCAATGTACGCAATCTGCCCCAAAGCCTGTGTCTCAATGCCAATGAAAGCTTCAATTTGCCGGATACGTGCTCTACTGTGCCTGTGTGGTTGGTTCCGCGTGTGTGCCCCTGTGCGTTTTTTTGCTTTTTTGCTTATGTTTTTGCCTTTTCGCTTGTTTTCGTCTTCACTTTGACGGCGCTCCTGTGTTTCTCTCTCTGTGTGTCCTTTACTCTGTTTCTGTTTTGTTTTGGGTAATTTTGCTCTTTGTTTCTCTCTTTCTTTTTCGCTCTTTCTCTTCCTCGCTTTCTAGTTTTGTTTTTTGCCTCTAGTTTATCTAGTTTTGCTTTTTGCTTGTTTTGCGTGGTTATTTTTGGGCATTGCTTGCGGAGCGCCAAAAGAATTGCCTAGAAAGGAAAAAGAGCGTTGAAGTACCGGGTTTTAGGTTAAAGGGGACACAACACAACAAACAAAATTCCGTGGCGTAAGTCCGTGACATTAGTGTTAGTTTTCGTGTGTTTATTTTATTTTTATTCTCATCCGTGCGTCGTCCCGGCGGGTCGGCCCGAGAATGGCCCGATCCTGCCCCCTGATCCCGAGATGATCCTGAGTGGCGATGATGACGCAGCGGTCTCCGGCCGCGCGGTACCTACCTGCGAGAGAAAGTTGCCCTTATTGATCGTGGCCTTCGAGTCCATGGCAGAGGATCTGTTGGTGGGGCGTGAAGGAAGGGGTGCATGGATGGGGGGGGGTGGGCAAAAGAGAGCACAGAGAAATCGTTAATATGTGGTGTGGTTCGGGACATAATATCCCGAGGTCGTTTAGTGAGGTTTTCGCGTTCACGCCGAACAGTGTCAATAGTTTCGCGTAATCGTATTGTCGTAACATTTATAGGTCGAGCCTGACAGACCGCCTGATCAGTAGCCTACTGGCCACAGTGTTGGACAAAACATTTGCATCGTATTGACGGAGCGGTCCAGCGGAAATCGGTTAGAATTCCGGTGACAGTTCCAGTTGGATTGATTTGTGGTATTTAAAAATTCATTTGATTTGTGACACCATTAGTTGAAGAGTTTACTTGAAATTTGTTTTTTGTTGTTGCAGAAGTGACAACTTTGGTTGAAATCACATCATCATGCCCATGCTGTGATAACAGCGGCAGCCTGATCCTTTATTCTTTTCCCGATGTTCCCGCTTCCCAATCTCAGCTTGCGATTTGCCACTGAAGTGGCCGATTACCCCAATTTTTGTTCTATGGTCTGAGGTATCGACTCTACGATTCTACGGTGGATCTTCTGGTCAAAGCTAATGGATCATGATCGAGCATCTCCTTGGCATCAACAAAAGGCTTCCCGGTCGAACGAAATGTGAATGTTTTGCAATGGACAACATTTCTTAACATTATAGTTTTCCTTCGATGGCCCTTGGAAGCCATCCGCCGGCACTGCAATCTTCGATAACTATTATTTATCGATTCCAACCCAAGGTTACCGAACTCGAACCTTTTTCGCACGCGCGAAAGTTTCTCCTATGAGAAATGTATTAATTTTCAAGCCCTCTACTCACACTTTTCGAGTTTCCTAGAGATAGGACCAAGTAAAATATGAAAATTACGGCTCCGTTTTGCTGTCCTAGATCCGGAGTCGGGTTTAGTGGCTACAAGTGTCACTAGCTCCTGGTACCTGAATCAAATAAAGAAATGTTTTGGCCGAGAAAGAGATTTGGTAGCAACACTAGGGCCGGCGATGGAATAAGATAACTGTTTATCTATAAAACCACTTTTTCCCGTGACTTTAGACCAAAGATTGGTGGAAGACTAAACGACTTTGGCTTATGGCAGGATCGTCCGGGTCCGAACGAATCAACTGATCCATTAACCATCGCCAACAGTGACAGTGCAATGGCAGCTATACCGTAAAATGGCGTACGTCTTGGCCATAAGACCCTGTGCCGTGGCCGCTAAACAAAGAAGTGTCGCCTGGAAAATATTTTCCTGGTCCAGAGTATACGTTTGTCTAGAATTCTAGCTTGTGAAATTTTTAAACCTTTTAGATGTGCAGTATGGGGAACTGCAAGTGTGTTTCTTTTAAGGCATATGCATTTTGGGATAGTCGGTATAATGAAAGACTATTTTCGGACCCTGTCGAAGTGTCAATAGAAAGGCTTAGGAATATCTTACTAACCAATAGCTGTCAGAAAGAAATTCAAGCCACAAAATTAAACACATATTTGGATAGATGGACATGGGAGAAGAAGCCAACGATTCAACTATTGAAATGTTAAATAACTCCACTATTTGTTGGTTGATTTTGACAAATAAACAAGATTTATTTGGGGTGTAAAATGCCGTATATGACCAAATTTATCAAAAATACAACATAGATCAAATGACCGCTTCCATAAGACACAAAAAGCGTGCTTTCTTTGGGCATTTTTCATTATATTTGACAACATAATATCAGCAATTTCTGCTTTGACGTTAGTTTTCACTTCTTCAATGGTCTTCGGTGGCCTGGTATGAACCTTGCTCTTTGAATAGTCCCACAGAAAGAAGTTACATTTAAATTCGGCATTAATAAGCACGCACAGTTTTCACAGTTTTCGCAGTTGAACGATTATTTTCAATGTAGAGCGGTACCATTGTAGCCCGCTGTTTTACCGTAAATTGATCCATGACTGTGACGGCATAGATTGGCGAATTTTCAGAATTTCACTTATTTGATCAAATCGGCCAAAAAAATGACGGAGTTATTTAAAATTTAAATTATGGACCGTGAAGTAACACCCTGTATGTTTTAGACAAGATAGGGCACCACTCGCAAGAACATCTTCCAAAGTGAACAATTCAGAAGACACTTTCATTCGGGCAAGCAGTAACCCTGAAATTACTTCTATTTCATTGGGTTAGAGGTAGCGAAAATACCATAAACTTAGTTTTCCTTAGGATATAGTTAAAGATTTGTTTATCATGAAGGAAAAAATTAATGTGAAGTTTCATTTCAATCGTTCAATGTAAATCAGTTAATGATTTTTTATAAGCCATTTAGTATCGACATATCACAGTAATTTTTACAACGTAAAAAATCCAGTATCGTGTAGTGATTGAATTTGTATTTTTGGAAGGTTTAAAAGGAAAGAAGATTTATGAACGAATGTTGAAAGTGTATAGGAACTCTTCACCTTTAACTGGGATGTTTAAGGGGGTTTCTGAGTTTAAACCTGGTCGTAGTAGCCTTCAAGACGATCCACGTCAAAAACGCAAAAACGACACAATACTTGAAATCATTGAAAAAACACAGGATGTCTTATTGGAAAATCATCGAATGATTGAAAGAGATTTAGTACAAGGCCTAGCCATCGCATTGAGCAGTATAACCAATATTTTGATTGAAGTATTGGGTTTTAGAAAGCAGTTCGCAAAATTGGTGGCGCATTCGCTAAAAATGGAACAATAACCGAACCTGGAACACCAGCTCAAAAGAGCGTTTTAAAAATGGCCATGAATCCATGAATTAAAGATCGAATAATTGGAGTGGCGACTTCCATCTGTTTTCAGACCCAACCAAAATCATGCGTGAAAAGCATTTTTCATTAAATGATGACGTCATAACAGCTGCGGAAGCCGATTTTGAAACCTTTCCAGTTTCTCATTTCAGGGATGGAATTCATAAATTGGATTCTCGTTGGAACAAATATATTGACATTCAGGAAGGCCATACTAACCAATAAAGTGTGTTTAAAGCCATCATGTGTTTTTTCTTATCGAGGCAAAGAATTTATTGCACAGCCTAGTAGTTCATAGGTTGAATCCTTCGGATGGTAGTAATTACTTGTTTCCCACCAGTTTACATCTTTTTCTACACTCTCATAAGGCAGTAGATTTTTATCAGAAATTCAACATTTTTGGCAGACGATTATGCATTAAAACATTCTACTGTCATTCAAATTGCATAGCTCATGCGTTTAAATACCTTAAAATATCGAAAAAAGGAACGTGTGCATTACTGCATGTAATGTTGAATTTATTCAAAACATATGCCAAGAAAACAAACACGTAGATTCCCATCCCAAAACCCAACATTCCATAGGCCCATCGAATCCAGCAACCAGACGCGCCGCGACAGACAGCGCCATCTGGCCGTGAAAATGCGACCGACGATGCACGCAAACTGTAGAGCTTTCGGGGCAAACGGTTGGTTCGGCGCACACACACCGAGAGAAGCACGATACAAACAATTGCGAATTGCGGAACAGTCGCGCAAATTGCGGCCACGTGGCGACCGCAAAACGTGCGTGAACCTCGTCGGTCGGTCGGTCGGTCGGTCGGTCGGTCGGTAGTGGTCCATCCTGATTCCTGGCAGCGGATCGTCGTTGCAGCGCCGGCCTTTGGTGGGCCGCGACCTTTGGCAGCCGATGCCGATGGTACCACCGCGTCGTCGTCGTCGTCGTCGCGTGGTACTACTGCCCCCGGGGCCCACTGCCAACTGGGGCCAACGTCCAACACGGACGGGGCACCACCGGACGTCACCGGACGACCGGACCGGAATTCCCTCGCGCGCTCGGGGAAAGACCTGTAGGAATGTTGCCAAGCCCTAGCCAAGTGGTGGGCCCGGCGGCGATGATGTGGCATCACGCCCGAGACCGACGCCCGGCGATTTTGATGATGCCGATGCCGTGCAACAAGTGCCACGGCGCTTGTTCCGGCGTTTCCGGAGTAGCGCCAGCGTACCGTACCCAGTTGGCCCAGGTCCCAGGTCCCAGCACGGCTCTGGAGTTAGAGTTGTCGGGTCTGGGCCGGTCCGCTGGTCCGCTATCACCTGCAGGGCCTTGGGTCCTATAGCTGCCCTTAGCCGGCAGAGTCAGTCAAGGTGCGCCGGTCAGGTGTGCGATGAGTGTTCGCACTTCTGGGGACTTCTTTTTGCTCGCAGTTCGCGGTGTTTCACAGCACCAAGCGCTACAGAGCCACCACCAACACCAGGAAGCTCCCAGCGGTAGCTAGGGGCAGTAGCAGTAGGCCAAAGACGTATCGCACCGAGGCAGTGTCAATCTTATAAATAGTTTCCGCTTAAAAATAGTGCAAATCAAGTATCACCATCATCAGGAGCATCACCGACGGCGACGGCGGCGGCGGCGGTGACGGCGGTGACGGCGGCGTCGCCTATCGGCTCTGCATGCCTCGGTGAGCGGTGAGTGACAGTTTTGCAGCCTATCAGGACCTGTCACAGACCGCCGCCGATCAGCTGAGAATTGATCGGCGGCGGCGGCCATCAGACATCAGCGGCAACAGCGGCAGCAGCTCTTGCTGGTGCCGCTGCTGCGTGCACAACACACTTCCAACACATACACGCAGGCAGTTAGGCTATCGACCACCGTTTCGCGTGTGTTTCGCGCGGTGAGTTCGCGAATTCGACCGACCGACCAAAATAGAAATGGCACAGACTGACACCCGGGGCACCCGGGGAGCAGCCTGTGAGGGGGGTGGTGGGGGGAGGTTAAGCCGCTATTCGCACCACACGGCTAAACCCCTAATCGCTCGCCCCGTCCACTGGTGATCCGGAATTCCCCGGAGCCGACCGACGAGAGCTCACATAACCTCCAAACAAACAAACAGTTCGCCAGGTCTGGGCCCCCCCCATGGGGTGGTGGTAGCGGGTGGAGGGGGGGCTTCATTCAACACCCGGTCACCCCGTGTGTCGGTTGACGGACCACACCGATCGAGACGAGATTGATGGGAAGCTATCCCCCCCCGACTCGACCCAGGAAGACAAGACATCCGACGACCATTCGACGGCTCTCTCTCTCTCTCCCTTTCTCCCTCTCTCTCCCTCTATGGGGATTTCGTGATCTTCACGATGCAGTCCGTCACCCCACCAGGTAGATGCGCTTCCTAGTTCGTAGAGGTATTCAGCAGCGCCTGCAGCGCGGTGTATATATAGGAAAGGGTCATGGAGAAGCACACCGCAGCCCGGGAAGGGGCGCAGGTGGCTACGGTTACGTTTCGTAACCACTCACTCACCACCACCACCACAACCACCACCACTCTGGTGTGAGTGTTTGAAGAGCAAATAAAACTCGCAAAGTCTCGCAGTCGCCGTCGGCGTAGAGTGACCTTTCGCCAGGGTGCGCTCAGAGCGACAGAGAGAGAGAGAGAGAGCGAGCTGGGAAGCTGTGGGACCAGTAGCCGGGGTAGGTCTGGACATTCGCACCACCGCTCCGGAACGCGTTCCAGGCTTCGGTCGCAGCCACGCATCAAAGACCGAAGATACCCCTGCGAGACCAACAACAACAACAACAACAACGGCAGAAACGGGAACTCTCGAGGCTCCAGGTTCAGGAGCAACGAATGTTGTTGTTGTTTGCGGGTCCGCACCAACTCCAACTCGGCGCCGTGGCGTTACACAACAGCACCACCACCATCACCACCACCGTTGCTTCGGGACGCGTCCACACCGGCTTGGAAGTCGGAGCTGTCAAAAACGGGTTGCTGCCTGTGTGAGTTACCTGTGCATCGGCGGACCAATGGTGATGGGGCGCGCGCCGGTCTGGAGCGATCTCGGTGTGTCCACGGACGGAATGGCGACCCTGCTGGCCCGCGGGGGGTGGGTGGGGGGCTACACCGCACACGACGCACACACGCGACACACCTGAGACATCGAACGTCTCTCTCAGGTCTATCGGGCTCCGCCTGGCTGGGGTTTCTTTAGTTTGTCTCCGTCGTCCGGGTTCCTTTTTGTTGTCGGTCTGTTCCTTCGGGGGTGGGAGGCGGGGGGGGGACCACCCCACCTGCAGAGCACCACGGGGGGAGGCGGGTGTCCAGGAGCTGCTGCTGGTCTAGCAAAGGACGTAGGTTGATTGGTTGGCCGGCAGCCTACGGTCTGGCGTCGTTGGTGTCGTCGTTGATCGGGGAGGCTACCTGGGAACGGCTGCTGTGGCGTAGGGGGGGAAGGAGCGTTCCACCCGCCGCTCCGTTCATCCGGGCCGACCGCGTGTCCCTGTCACTTACACACACACACATACACACGGGACAGACGGGAACAGACGGAGGCGTAACGCAAGGACGTTACGCACCGTTACTCTCGGGGGCCACGGACCGCAGCGCTACTTCACCACCCACAGTTCAGCCCCCCCCCCTTGGTGTGTAGCCTTCGAGCAACCACCACACACACACACACACACGCGGGCGCACACACACAGAGAGAGGCAGGATCCTAGTTCGGTCGCTCCTGACGGCGGCGAGACGTCTGGATCGGCTCCGATGGCATCCCTGCTCCCTGTTTCACTGTTTCGAGGCCGACACCGGCACCACCACCCGCCACCACCACCACCACCCGTAGCCCCCGCTTCCGCCACCGCCGCCAACGCCGCAGTTGCAGTGTCGGCGCCTGTAACACACACTGCACTCGCTTCACTCGTACAGCGAGGTCCTTCCTATTGTTTCACCACCCGTTCCCGTCTCCCCGCACCCCGTCACCAACCCCCTGTCGCGATGGCACACCACGCAGGCACAATCACTGGGCACACTGTCACGGGGTTTTGTTTCTTTCTGCTTCCGTTTCCGTTTCGAGGCGACTCCTTCGAGGCTGTGTGTGTGCAGGGGGGGAGGGCGGGGGGGTTGTTGTGCGTGCGTGCCTGCCTATTGCATAGCGGAACCTCCGCCTGCCTGGCTGCCTGCCGTCGAGCTGTTGTTGTTCTCGCCCGGAGCTCTTCCCGCAGCGAAGAGCGGGTGTCCTGCTCCGTTGGTTGGTGCCGTGCCGTGACGTGGCGCGGTGTGACGTGTGTCGGACGGGCGGAGGAGGGGGGGCGGCGCCACACACAGTGCACACACACACACACACAGTGTGTGTCCGGCCGGCCGGGCAAAACACCGGAAAGCGCGTAACGTGTTACGCGAAGGAACCGAACCGAAAAAAACAACACAAAAACGTCCACGTCCACGTAGAGCCGCCACCGAGAGTGTGGAACAACCGAGTGTGTCGGAGCAGTGTGCAGTGCAGTTGGAGGTCTAGACTAATAAATCAACACACGGCTGCTCATGCAACGACTCGGGGCACTCATCTTTCGACCGTCCGACCGACACCAACCGACCGACACCGACCGACCGACCGCCGGCGCTGCTGCAGGACCTTCGAACGGCCTCCCAGCGCGCGCGGCCTCCCGACCCCGCGGCGAATGCACACACACACTCGCACACGGAGCGGGTGGTGGTGGTGGTGGGGGTGCACGGTGCGTGCACCGTGCAGCGCATCGAAGGCACTCAGTTCGGTTCGGCAGAGCACTGCAGTTTTGTCGCGGCCGTCAGAGCCTCTCACTGCGACACGCGCGAGCGCCTGCACACACTCTCCCTGACAGAAACCCCGGCAGGGGGTGGTGGGGCGGGAGGGTTCTGTCACACACGGCCGTCGGGCGAAACAGCGAACGGTGAGCGTTGCCGCCCGGTTTTGCCAAAAATTCGCAACCAGATTGGGCGCCCCCATCGGAAGTTCGTTATAAAACCGAATTCCCGGTGCCGGGTTTTGTGCCGTTACGTTTCGGCACGGCACATCCTCGCGGGGCCATCCTTCCTTCCTCCACATCCACGGGGTCCGTGGTGAAAGCCACCATAACGGAACGTAGGTCTAGAACTTTAAAATGAGCCTTTTTAACCGATGGCTCTAGCTGTCAATTTGAAGGTCCTCCTAGGTTTGCTTCTTTCGATATTGGGAAAATGATTTTAGGACGAAAAAGAAAATTTCATTTAGTTTGCAATTGCCGATTTTTGAAAACGTTGGACCATCGCCAACTTTTATCGTGCCTGAAAATGACGTTTTGGGGCGAATCTTATTTTTCAGCAAACCTGTTGAAGAAATCTGCTACGGAATCGCATCACTGGGTTTTGAGTGGTTTAAAAAATGACGATTCAAAAAATGGCGATTTTGATTCGAACAAGCAAAGAGCGTATGGGAGGACTCCAAGCGGTGTATCACAAGCTCATAGAAACGGATGAAACCTGACGTTCATTAAGATCGCTACCGTGCCGTGTCTTCTGGTAGGAGGCATGGAGGCGCCAGGTGCTTCAGTTGGCGCCTCCAAAGCAGGACTGGTTACAAGGATACAATTAAAATTACAATTGGATGGGAGTTGCTATTCCCCACCGCTGTATTCATCAGACTTTCCGGCTCTTTTCGAATATCATTCATTTTTATCGATGGTACACGTATTGGCTGAGCAGCACTTCGTTTCCGACGAGGAAGTCGATTTAGCGAGAGAGAGAGATAGGAGAAATGTATAGCTAGGCGTTGGCACAACTTTTCAATAAAATAAAGTTTTCGTTGCAATATTACAAAACATTTAAAAAAAAGTCCCAATTTCAAGTTCTAGACCTACAACCAGAACAATGTTTAAACCAATTGAACGTTTGAGACAAAAGTTTAAACTGGCCCAACGCGGGTTTGCGGTCCTCGAGTAAAACCAATCAAACTTCAAATTGAGTTAGGGTTTTGCTGTCTGAAGTCTAAGCTTTTCAACTGCTCGCATTTAGTTCGGTCACTTTGCTCGAACTTCTAAACGACGATTTGGTTGTTTTTAAGGTGGTTGTTAGGTGATTTTTCTACGTTTGAACAAAGCAAGATGGACTATATCAAAATGAAGGCCGTATTCCTGTCCTGTTCAAGCTGATTGGGCGTACGAAACACCAGAACGAATAGGCACAAGTGTAACTTGCTGACCATTGCAGGGCAGCAATCGCTTTGAACATCATTTGACGTGGAAAAGATTATTTTTTCTCATAGAAGTGTGTCACCACATGGCGACAGATATGATAAGGGTCTGGTCTAGGGAATGCATTTCTGGCATGGCAACTGTCGACCTGGGGCCCGTTGCAACATAAGTCTGCCTGATGAACGAGGAAATCGTTCGTGAGGAATCATTCATTTCCCTCTGGTGGACTTCGAGTAGCGGAGGATGCCTCACAGGACTCTAGAACTGGAGCTAGCAGAACTTCGGTCGCGTCGTTGAGCCGCATAAAAACATCTCTCTTCTTGGCGGAATTATTTTGCCAAGTCCCGTACTGTTCGTACTTTGACTTGTCGGCACTTAACACTTATGTCAGTGTGGAAGTTCTGATTGAAACCATACTTCTGATGTTCATTTTATTTTATTTTATTTTTTTTTCAATTTTACAATTTTAGAGGGTTCAGTTCAGTGTTGGCCAGAGAATGGGAACAGGTAGTTCTGAGGGGGAACTTCGAATAGGAGATGAACGATAGAATGGATTCTCGATAGACAGAGAGATGGAGCAGGAGAGAGAAAATGATAAAAAAGAATAGATAGGGAAAAAAATTGCGTACAATGAGTTTATTGCTCTCCACCCCACACATACGCTCAGGTGACTCAGATGGCGCTGCAGAGGCTGAAGGACACGTCCCGTCCGTCCGACGGTACGTGCGCTCGTCGTTGTCGGCGGTCGGTCAGGCTCGCGGTTGATGGCTCGCCAGTTGATGGTTCGGCAGTTGATGGAGCGACCGAGTTGAATGGATCCAGGACCCAGTCAGTCAGTGGTCCCTCGCCGACGACGTCCAGATGTCCGGAAGGGTCCCGTAGTTACGGTGCAGTGTTTTTGCGCTTACCTAACGCATACCTTAGCGCTTACCGGACGCTTACACTTGAGCGCTTACCGAACGCTTGCCCAGCCCCACATAGGTCGTCCCCAATAAAGGTCGTCAGGTCAAGAGTAGTCGGGTTTGTGGCACGTACATAGATCCAAGTTGGCAATATTAAATTCGGGTAAAATGATTTCAAGTTACCTGTGCAGTGACACTCTCTACCTCGCGCGCGGGCCGGGCAAGCCCCGGCTACCGCGGCTACCTATTACCTGGATGCGCGCCTCCGGCAGCTGGATACGCTCCGAGAGGCGCTCGCGGGCGAACACGTCCGGATAGTGGGTGCGCTCGAATTCTCGCTCCAGGTTCTCTATCTGCTCGTTGGTAAACGAGGTCCGGTTCCGTTGTAGCTTGCGCTTCAACTTCAGCCGCAACTCGGAGTCCTCGTCGTCCTCGGACGAGTACTTGTCGCTCATCTCCTCCAGGCAGCAGTTGGCTGGTGGGGGTGGGGAGAGAGCAGATCGAAGGGGTTTCAAGGGGTCAGCAGCAATCAGGGGTACTTACGCGGTTTGGGAGGCTGCTCCGCGGGGGACTTCAGGGACAGGTGGGGGATCGGGTGGGAGGAGAAGTTGAACTGTCCGCTGCCAATGTTCTGGCACCAGGTCCAGTGGCCGCTGGTGTTGTTGAAGAGCTTAATCTTCTCGTACACCGTTTCGTTGCTCTGCGACGAAGTTTCCTTGTTCGACGCCAGGTTCCGCAGGACCCGGTTAATGGAGGACACCTAATGGGCGGCATGCGGTGGTTAGCGCACGAGGTGCAGGAGAGTCATGGCCCGGGGGTTGCTTACGCTTGGGATGTTGTCGTTGTTGCAGGTGCCCTCGGACAGCAGGCGGTCCCGGATCTCCCAGGCGAAGATGCTCGGGCACTCGGCCTTGTACTCGGCGATCTTCGAGACGACCGCGGCCGTCGCGACGCGCGGCTTGCTGCCGCCGATGGCGCGCGGCTTGATCGAGCCTGTCTCGTAGTAGCGGCCGAGTATCTTGCTCACGCACCCGTTCGATACCTGCAGGATGCGCGAGATGTCGCACGGCCGGGCACCGGAGTGCGCCAGCTCGACGATCTTCTGGCGCGTTGAGTCTGGCAGCGGGCGCCCGTTGACGTAGACGCCACCGAGCTGGTTGATGCCGCTGTGGCCGGACGAGTTGCACCCGAAGATCGAGTTCACACTCTGAATGTTGCTCTGGATTTGCATCCTGGCCTCAGCTCAGTTACTTGGTGTACGGGTGACCACCGCGAGTCGAAGCGCCGGGCAATTCTCCGAACTTGACTGTCTGGTGCGATGTGGTTTGTGGGTTTGTCTTTCCAATCTCTTTCCTAGAGCCAGGAAGCCAATAGCCAATTTGACAAAAAATGACGCCTAACGTGCGGCAACGCGACTTGCTTCGGTGCTAGTCTGTGCTCGTTTGCTACGGCGGCCCGGGCCCGGCCCAAATCAGTGCGCGCCGGCTGCACTGAGATTGCCTACCTTTAGGCGCCGGTACGTGAAATGAGCAGGCCACCGGCGGATGCTGCGTACGGATGCTGCAGCTCTGGGGTGAACCACCCCAGTGTGGTGCCGGTTTATACGGCCCACTTGGTGGGTTCACCCGAGCAACGAGACCATCCGATGTTGTTGAAAGGTTTCTTTTCGCTTCGAAACACTCGAAATTCCCGATCGGAGCTGCTCCGTGTTACGCAAACTCAGCCGATGCTTGTCAAAACCGAGCGAAACCAAAACAATGCAACATTATAACATTGTGCTTGAACGATGCTTCGGAACGACCGGAAGGCGATTCCGAACGCGTCCGAACAAGCATCGGAAACCGGATTCCGGAACGAAGAAGCAAAAAAGCCCGTGTGTTGAGCTGCTTCGAGCACTCGATCCATGGCCATAAACGGGCGCACGGGCGCTCTGTGTCCGGGTGCATCTGTGCCATCTGCCGGGTGTATGTGCGCGTGTGCACAGATCGCTCCATCGTCGTACGTCGGGTGAGTGAGTGTAGGTGCTTTCCCAGCATCCCAGCAGCACGGGCGCGTAGAGGTGCGCGCACACCACCACAACGACGGTGGAAACCTGCTCAGAGAACCTGCTGCTGCTGCTGCTGCTGCCTCTGCCCGCTGTGTGGACGGGGACCAGTTAAAAAATTGTGCGCAAACAGGCAGTGTGTGCGGCTCCTTCATTGTCCGGGAGCATCATCCTGTACGAGAAGCTCCTACTGGACTGGAAACTCCGGTGCCGTTCTGATTCTGATTAAGGTGTTTGGGAAGAGGAGGAGTGCAACCAACGTGTGGCAACGACGCAAAACAGAGGTGTTTCAGAAATCGTTCCGAGTGTGGTGTTCCGTGGTGGTGTTGTGGAGTGTTCGAACCTGCTGCAAGCCGCGCTCGGCCCGCTCGGCCCGCTCAGCCCGCTCGGCTCGGTGACGACTGCGACGGGATCGCTGCACTTGCCCGTTTGCTCGGAGGTAGCTGCAAGAAAATCCGTGAACTCCACAATGTGGTGCACACCGATTTTCTGTCGCGCTCCGTCGTTAGGCGGCCCGAGCCAGCGAGCGAGCGAGTCAGCGACAGCAGTGGCAACGGAAGCGGCAGCGGCAGTGTCGAGCAGTGTCAACCTTTATTTTGTTCCGTGCCCGTGCGACCCGACCCGAGCGATGGCTTGGTCTTCCTCGGTCCGACTGATCGGACCGAAGTGATTACACAGTGCGAACAGTAAGTCCCCTTCGCAATGTAGAGCGTTGTAACGGCTAGCGTTGTGCGAATGATGTTGTGTTACAATATATGGTTGAGTCATTCAACACTGAAACCGAGCCCAATGCCTAATGTATTCTTTAAATTTCCAACACGCGCGCATACGCGCATAGTGATACGAGCTCAATCTCTCTCTCTCTCGCTCTCTTTTTCTGTCGGCCTCGGACGAATCGGGCCAACGAAATGATACACAAATGATGGCAAATTACAAATGATGTTACAGAAAAAAATCAATCTCTACAATTCCTCCGTGCCAATCCGCGCCGCGCTGTCGAAGCATCCGAAACTAATAATAATATCCCACAATCAAGTGGTTGCCCAAGTGGAGGGTGTAGGATTTTTGCGCGCCCGTGCGCGCACACACATAGACACTCGTGCACACATCTCTATATTCAAGATTTTCTATCTTCCATAAACATTCTAGCATTCTAGCGCCCTGCATGAACCCCGCTCCAGCCAGCCGCTCGGCAAACTAATCAATAACCCTGGTGGTGATCTGGCGGTGGTGGTCTGGCGCCGCGGGCCGCGCTTGGCGAAACTGCTATCAGCCAACTGCAACTCCCCGATCGACTGCTCGAATCGATTCACTTCTTTAACGATCATCACACAACTCATCGACTAATCGCCCCCTCGGACGTCCTGGGCTCGCCCGTTTCCTCGTTTCCGTGCTCAAACATACACACCCCAGTCATGATGCTCGGATCGGCCATCCACCCCCACCACCGAGCAGTACCTCAGTACATCATGATTCTTTCAGCCGATCAATAAACCATCAATAAACCATAACTTTCAGGTTGTAGCTTCGAACGGCGGTTCATTCTGAGGCAATTCGGGGGAACCCCGACACACCGTGATACTTTTGCAATCTCTCTCTCTCTCTCTCTCTCTGTCTCTGCCACCCCCATGAGGGCCATGGTGTGGTGTACTACTGCATATGGCGTTTGCATTTTCCGTACGTCGTTGTCTTCGTCCGACGGTAAAACGTTAACCACTTCCGCCCACCCGTTCGCCGTCGCCCTGGAAGTGCCTCACACTAATGCCGAAAGGATCCGTATTTCCTACGCCTACTCCTACGCCTGCCCCCCACCCTCCCGCCAACAGGTCATTTCGGGTAGCGACGCCACGCCACGGAGCAGCGCACCGAGGCTTACCGATGTCGTCGAAGCGCAAATCACCGCCGAACAAGCTGTCGAACGCGGTCACGGTCGAGAAAAACAACTTCGCGACCAAGATATCGCTCAAGAATGAGGAGCTCATCAAGTCGTCGCCGGTGAAGGAGCTGAACTGTGCGTTCGACACCAACTTCATCGCGATGCAGAAGATGAGCGCCGACCCGAAGTTTCTCCGACACGACGATCTGCTCGGGGGCGGTGGCATCCCCCACCGGCACGGCAACACCACCGAGCAACACAACAATGCTGGCGGCGGCCCGCTCGAGCACGACTTCCACTACAACCTGCCGTTCCTGAACGTGGCCAGCTACATCTTGAAGGGATCCGATCCGACGGGCCTGACCAAGGCGGACAATTTTCAGCTGACGATGAACCTGGGCAGCCTGAACATTTCGAACAGCCAGCACGCCGGCCTGCCCGGGTCGCCCGGGTCACCGACGGCCGCGGTCGCCGCGCCCACACCGCCCCCACGGCTCGCTGGCGCTGGCGGCGTAACGGCAGCCGTACCGCATCAACCACCCCGGAAGCTGAACAATATGACCCTGAATCATCTTAAGTCGATCGTCGACAACTTCGACTGCCTGAACAACAACATAAACGGTGCGTAGTGCGTTGCTTGTTCCTTGCGATCCTTATGCAACGATTATGTGTCTCATTTTTAGCAGACAAGAGCAGCTACGGTGACAGCGCTGCCAGCACCACCCAACACAACAACAATAGCTGCCCGCCGACGGTGCCGGCTGAGGAGTGTACGCTGGCGACAGACGGGCCTCCGGCGGGCCACCAACTCCACCAGCAGCACCAGCAGCTGAACAATCGCGGCTACACGGCCAAGAACAATCTGGAGAACTTCCGCACGCAGCTGGACGAGCGCATCACCAACCTGCAGCTCAGCATGAGCGAGATCTATCTGATGCGCCTGAACCTGAGCCTGCTCGACTTTCCCAACGAGATCCCGAACACGCTGCTGCACGATCGGAACAACAGCAACCGGCCGACCGGCGCCGGGGACGAGCAGGCGACACCGAACATGAACTGTAGTTCCTCGCAGAACAACATCAAGCTCATCAAAAGGTACGCACACGTGTGGGAGCTGGCGGGTTAGCTCCTCCTGGAGGACACGAAGTACTTACGCCTCTCCCATTGCTCTCCTTTTATCGTGCAGAAGTTTCAAGGAGTCGCTGTACGAAAAGGAGAAGAACATCAACCGGCTGATCATGTACTTCACGATCTGGCGCGAGATGCTGCAGAAGGCAGAATTTGTAAGCATACCACTCGTACTCCTCTGCTTCTCGGTGGCAGCCTGGCTCCACTGAAGGCTCCCAAAGCTTGAGGATCACTAACCTAACCGTGAGGAGTAGTGCTGCTGCGCCGTGCACTGATGCTCAGGGTGCCTTAATTGTGAACTAACCGCATACAAACACATGTGATACTACTACTGTCGTACGTTGGGAAAGCTCCTTGAGGAGGGCTTCGCCATCTACACAGATGTGACGCTCTCTCTCTCTCTCTCTCTATCTCTGCATACTTGCTGCGAACGAGCCGGCTCAAGAGAGAACCGACACATACCTAGTGTTCGAGGTTTATGTAGGATGTTCTCTCTCTCTCTCTCTCTTGTTCTCTGTTTTTCTTTACTATCTATCTTTCTTCATCGCCCTGGACCAACAAGTGTTTGGACCGGGGGGAGGGGTTGTTCGGTGCAGGTTGGTACAAAGTGCACGCGCGCTACTAAATGACGTCAGCGGACTGTGACGTCACAGTCCATTCGTCCACCCGGACGGCTGACCTAGACCCGGTACGTCCGGACCCAATTTTGATGCTTTTCCCATTTTGTACTCAAAAACCACCACGTGGCGGAACGCAGGGTGAACACAGGGTGAAGCACAAGCAGAACAACAATTTCAAAGGTGCCACCGGCGAGCCCTGCGCTGGTGGCGGCCCTGGCGGCACTGGCGGCTGTCCTGATGGCCGAGCTCCGTTCGCCGGCGGCTCGCCGGCCCATCCCGCCACATCATTCCCGGCGGCTGCAGCGACGTCTTCGGCCGCCCTGTTGAATGTAAGCCCAAGCTTGATCGGGGGGCCGGCCGCCGCCACCGCCACGGTAGACTGTGATAGTGTGGGGAACGAGTCGCACGAGCCGGAGAACTGCATACGCCGATACCAAAACATCTTTCAATCGCTGGCCAGCAAGCTGCCAGTCCCGCCCGTCTGCTCGTACACGTCTGCTGGCGTCGGTGGAGGTGGAGGGCGCAAGAACCCTCGCAAACGGCAGCAACCGCAGCAGGCGACGGCGGGCGACGCGACTGACAGATCGACGGAACAGATGGCGGCTGCGGCAGCGGCGGCGGCTGCGGCGGCGGCGGCAGCCGTGCTGGCGAAACAGCCCCTGCTGTCGGTCGGGCTACCGAACTGCCCGACGGCGCCCAGCCTGGCGGCCCTGTACGACCAAAACTACGATGGGAAGGGGCAGCAGGACGAGGGCCGAAACCAAAGGTACGCGAAGGAACCGGACGCACCGATCAACCTGTCCAAGCGGAAGCTGTCCTGCGAGAGCCCGGGCCTGCCGGCGCTCGAGCTGAGCAACGGTGCTAAGCCGGGCGGCGGCGGCGATGGGCGGCCGTTCGGGGCGGCTGGCTCGCTGTTCGGGGCGTGCGGGGACGTGGACGAGCTCGGGCACCGATTGGAGCTGATGCCGCCCGGGGCGGCTGTGGCGCTGCTCGAGCAGGACACGGACAAGTACTTCGGGCACCACAAATCCAAGCGCGAGCGGCTCGAGCTGGACGATCGGAACGACCGTCTGTACGAGTATGGGGCGGACGGGGGTGGTGGCGCCGGTGGGCTGCACGCGAAGCATGCCAAGCAGCTGGCGCTAGCGTACCATCACCACCACCACCAGCAGCAGCATCAGCAGTCGCCGAGCCCGCACCACCACCAGGGTAGCCCGGAGGAGAAGCAAGGGCCGACGGGGCTGCTCGGGGAGCCGGTGCATGGCGGTGGCGCCGGTGGCGGCTATCCGCTCGCGCAACAGTTCTTCATGAGTGCGGCGGCGGCGGCGGCCGCAGCCGCCTCGACGGATGGCGGAGGGAACGGGGTGTCGGTGGCGACGGTGGGCGGGCTGTCGCCGTTCAGCAGTAACGCCGCCATGATCGACAACATGAACCGCCACCTGATGCAGCGCCAGCAATCGATGGCGGCGGTCGCGGCCGTCAGCGGTGGCGTCGGAGGTGGCGGCGGCGCAGGTGGTGGCGGCGGTGGAGGCGGTGGGCCGGGTGCCGGGATGGGACCGGGTGGCGGCGGCGGCGGCAAGAAAGAGAAGACGATCGGACTCGGGGCGCTCGACCTGGGCCCGGACCTCGGCCCCGCCGGTCGCAGCCGGTCGTCCAGCACCGAGAAGAACCACATCAAGCGGCCCATGAACGCGTTCATGGTGTGGGCGAAGGACGAGCGGCGCAAGATACTGAAGGCGTGCCCGGACATGCACAACTCGAACATCTCGAAGATCCTGGGCGCCCGCTGGAAAGCGATGACGAACCTGGAGAAGCAGCCGTACTACGAGGAGCAGGCGAAGCTGTCGAAGCAGCACATGGAGAAGCACCCGGACTACCGGTACCGGCCGCGGCCGAAGCGGACCTGCATCATCGACGGCAAGAAGATGCGCATCTCCGAGTACAAGTGCTTGATGAAGAACCGCCGCCAGGAGATTCGTCAGTTCTGGACGCGCGACTACGACTGCGGCACCGACCAGAAGTGCCCGCTGAAGCCGGACGGCACCGGCAAGCTGATCAAGAACGAGGCCATGTAGAGTGCACCGCACAGGGACGCGAGCCTAGCAACCTCTCTCGCGCCATCCCGTGGTGTCGCTAATCCCGCTAATAATGCCCAGAGTGATTTCGCCATGTAACGCCATGCTAACACACGATCACGCACACGTTTCCACACATTCTTACACAATCACCACGAGAGGAAATAAAGTGTATACAAGAAATCAATACTGGATCTCAGCCGACCCATGGGTTTTTTTAGGTAAAGCCTGGCCCACTTAGAATCGGGAACAATTGCATTAGCTCTATTTCGGGGTTGGTTTGACTTAGGAAGCATGTCAAGGTGTCAAAATGAAGGTATTTTATTGTACTTTAAGAAAATAATTTCAGTCATTTATGTCGTCGGATGAAATCGCGAACATTCGATTGGGTGGAATTTAGGGCAATTTGGTGCGTTCATATCCTTTGCGATGAAATCCACCTTATTGTCACGGTACCACCGAACTACCTCCCTGCTGTAGTGACCACTTACCAAATCAAGGCAAAACTTCAGCGGATCTTTGTGTGACTTAATAAATGGTAGAATTCGCTTTTTGAGGCACTCTTCCTTGTACAGCGTTGAGTTCATGGTCGTGTTTGTGATGAAAACCTTGATTTCCGTCCACAGGTGTAAATTCCTTGCAGATCATTAGTTTCCCTGCAAATTTATTGGCGAATACAAATTTGAACTTCAAGGGGACATCTCCCCGTGCCGTGGCGAGATACAATTTTGGTCCAGGAAGCTGTCCAAAATCCATTTTCACATATGTTTCATCGTCCATAAACAAGCTTCCTTTTTACCTCGTCGGAACCTTCTCGTACAACTTTCTAGCGCGTGTTTTAGGGAGTAGGTTTTGCTTAAGTGTCCCTTTTTGGATACTTACATGCAAGAAAAAAAAACAGTAGCCTCTTCGTAGATAGATCCTCTGGACAGTACTTTTGTTGGCATCACATCCGCTGCCAGTCGTATTTTCCACTACGACGTCTACATTGAATCTTTCATTCTACGGTATTTCGTTCCCGAAAACGGCGGAGCACAGCATATACAGTTGATTTTGCGAATTTTTTGTTTTTGAGATTTTTATAGTAGATCACGTTCTCGACGTGAGTGTGCAGAATTCTTTTTCTTCCTTTGAGTTCCATTAAGCATAACATTCTATAAACTCCGCGTAACAAGACGAACCTTCCAGCACTTAAAATCGAATGTTTACTAAAGCCATAACTATCAAAACATTTGAAATACGACCACCAGAGTCGCTGCTAGAAAACATACAACTTTTCCCGATTCTAAGTGGACCATGCTTTAGGTCTGAAACGTTTGAAAGGTTTTTATTTGTTCAGCAGTACGGGTGGGTTACAAGACTATTTTGGGAACACTTTGGGGAACACTGCTGTGCGCATCACCGCCGGGGTTAGCGAGCCGAGCCGCTCGAGTGGCCTCTAGCCCAATGCCAGGCGTTTCCGAAGTCCGAAGTACCGAAGTTTCCGAACGGTGAGGGATCCGCAATCTAATCTAGCCGTGTAATTGGAAAAGAAATTAGACAATGGTGTACGCACCTAGCATACGTTACCTCTGTGTTACCACCACACCACACGTCGACCAAATCCCGTAGGTTCCGCGTGTTGCCGATCGCAGAGTCCCTCGTTGACCAGCCAGCTTGTCGAGTACGAGAGTTCGGCACATACAGCGCACATTCATCCATCACCAGTCATCCACAACCCATCCTAACCCATCCCACCTGTACCTGACCTGACGCCCTGATGGTATACTGTACCTGATCGACGACATCTTTTAGCTTTAGTATTGCAACTCCGACCAATCGATCCTCGCGGGCGAAGCAATAGTCTTTCACGCAAATGTGAAGCTCGAAGAATTCCAGCTGCTCCTCGTTGCCAATGATGCTGCTCGGGAGACGGCAATGGGAAAGGGAAGCGATACGTGTCGGTGTAAGAATGCGTGATACTACAGCGTGCGCCGCCTGACGGCTTTGACTTACAAGTGGAATGTATCATTGTACTTCGGCGACCAGTTATTCGACTTGGATTTGGTGGCAAACTTTCGTTTCCTATCGTTTAGGTGTGGTCCTATCAAGTTCACCTCGATGAATGGCCGGAACATGCCGGACGGGACGGTCCATTTTAAGTCGTTGGCAGCGATTACTATTGGGGAAGAATGAGGGAAGAAACGGGCAATGTAAGGGAAAACCGAACTGAGCCGAAACAAAGACCCCCAAAGACGTACCCTTGACTGATATCTTTTGCTCTCCATTCTCCGGGTTCGATGAGACGTCGATTTGAATGGAAACCTCACCCACGGAAGCATCGTCGTGGCTGACACCTTCTGTGGTGCGGAACAGAGAGAAGAATGACAGGTAAGTGGAGATACCCTAGCGGTGGCGGCCACCGGTGGGAACAAACCTTCCGAGGCACCCTGCCCAGAGACGAACGATTTGATCAGCGTGTCTGTGGTTTGAGTGTAAAGGCTCAGCGCATATTTCAAGCTCTGCAGCTCCGGTGACTTCTCCAGGAACGGCATCTTCAGCCCGTTGCCACCGGCGTGGAAGTACTGCTGGATGGTGCCGAGTGCCACCTCCAGCACGGCGCACTGCTTCGGTGACAGGTTCTTCTCCATCTGGGGATATACACGGGGCTCGAGTGAGTGAGCGATGCCACCGACTATACCGACGTTCGTTCCGTCCCGACTCACCTCTTTGGAGATGTCCATCACACCGCTCAGCACGTTCTTGGCGTCCTGCTTGCCGGACATGTGGTTTTTGATTAGCCGCGACATGTCCTCAATTTTGGCATTGGCGGCCAAGTTTTTGGCGTTGTCAGTGAGATGCTTGAACACCATCTGGAACGAAAAACGGCTCGGTGAGTGCCGCCGCCAGATATACCGCACGGGGTCCTACCGTTCGATCCGTCATCGGCGGCAGCACGATGGTTTTCTCCAGCGTGCGAATCACGATCTTCCACAGCTCCTTCAGCAGGCGCTTCAGCACGGTCTTCTCGCACGACTGGGCGTACATCGAGAGCGACCCATCCAGCAGGTCCATCAGTGGCCGCAGCACCTCGTCCGCTTCGATGGCGATCAGGTTCGCGTCGTCCGCCGGTGGCGCGTGGAACAACGAGCTCTGCTGTTTGACCTGCTGCAGCAGGTCACCCAGCTCCCGCACGCTGCCCGTGATCCTTGGCTCCAAACTGTGGAAATATGGTACAGCGAACACCGAGCACAGCATGTAGCATGAATCAGCGTAAGGAACGGACGGTCACACTACCTTTTCGCGAACTGCGTCGCCAGGTCGTCCAGGGCCGTGTTGAGATTTTGCTGCAGCTCCTTGAGGATGTTCGCGGCGTCCTCCTCCAGCTTGTCGCCGCCCATCGATTCGAACATCTTCTCCAGCTGCACGCGCAGCTGCTGAATGTTGTTCATCAGAATGCACGCCTACGGTGCGGTGCGGTGCGTGGAATCACAGAACAAACAGGAAACACTGGTTAGCGTCTGAGGAGCCCCTTGAGTCTCGGGTTGGTCGGAGTTTAGAAAGGGAAAGTAAATGGGCGTTCGGTTGGCTTACGGTTCGCTCTTCGTGCATTATATCGGGGAACTCCGATTTGACGATATCAACATACGCAAGCAGTACTTTAACAATGGTCTTAGCAAAACG
>NC_071287.1:5771377-5846377 GCF_943735745.2 Anopheles bellator | reverse complement strand
GTAGCTTACCGGATGAGCTCGAAGATTTCCGGCCGATCCCGTTCGCGCTGCTTCATGCGCTCTTTCATGGCCGCGATCACCGAGTTGGCCTTGTCTTCCGCACCGTGCTTGGAGCTCTTCTCGGATGCACCGGCAAAGCACACTATCAGACGAAGAGGAATGCACATGAGGAGACACCCTTCTACTGCTCTCTCTCTCTCTCTCTCGTCTACTTACTTTGCAGACAGTCCGCGTTGAGCAAATCTTTACATTTTTCGTGGCACTTGACCGCACACTCCGTACATCTTGGATCCCGGCGAGATCCCGGAACAGCGAAGCAGAAAGAGAAAGAGCAAGAAAACAGGGTCCCCAAGTTAGACTGTTTCTTAGCACGGGCAGGGGATCGACAAGATCTGATGCGTACCTGACGCCCTGCCGCGCTATGCCCCACAGTAGCCCTTCGCACTCGTAGCAGTACGTCGGGGAGGTGGCTGTCCACAGGACGAAGTTATGCGGAGTGGTCGACGAGATCGGATAGATCAGCGCCTGCAGAGCCTTCTTATATACATGCATTTTCTGAAAGCGCAGAAACGGACGGTAGAGTCAGGGCTTGGGCAGCCAGCGAGTGGCAGTGGCTTCCACCGAACGTACCAATTCTTCATCGTTGAGGGTAGCCCTCGGTACGGCCGAAGTCAGACCTGCGTTGCGCTTTGTAGCCGCCATCGTCTACATCGTCGTCGTCGTCGTGAAGAAGGTGACAGAAATGACAGAAGCACGCATTAGTAAGACAACAACACCTACTCCTACAAACAAACGCCCAACAGCAGGTTCAGTTACTGACGTCTACTAGCTACTCTACTCAATAGCCACACCGTTCGAGCAAACGAAGGGTGAAGCTGGGCTTATCGATGGGCAAGCTATAGACACTAGAGGCGGGGTCACTAGACGCACCCACGCAACGCAATAGCTCTACGTTTTGAAACAAACTCATTAGTTGAAGAAGTACACTTACTTTGAGGACCTGTCGAAGCGGTTGCAAATCATTTGGTGAGGTTGGTGGTGGTGGTGGTAATGGTGGTAGTAGTTCAGGCACAACAGTTCATACGGCGAGATAGGACAGGCGTTCGTTGCGGGATCGTTCCGGATTTGGCAGTTATTCGGCATCATCGACCGCACCGCGTCATCATCGCACACACAGCACACAGAGGTATGAGGAACACACACACATACACACACACAGCAGGTACATGTACAAAGTGGGGTACACCGATACATACAGGCACACCCACACATACACACAGCCGGTGCCCCCGTGAGGACCCGGACCCGGAAGAAGGAATGTTTGGGAGTGGTGTTGGGGATACATCGGGCAGAGAGAGAGAGAGGGGAAGAGAAAGAAAGAAAACACAGTAGGCGGTGAGGTGGTTAGTCACTCGGCTCGCTAGTACCTAGTACTGGAGGCAGGGAGGACAACCAGCCGTGGTCCTTTCAGTGGATTCAACTTTTTTGAGCTTTATCGGACTTGATTTGAATTGTATGAACCGTTTCATTACGTCTCAGCACGATTTTAAATGAACGCCAAAAAATCAAATTTGAAGTATTAAAAAAAAATCTTACTTAACAGTACGTTCTTACAAAATTACATTCCTTTCAACCGTATGCCAATGGTCGAACTTTTGAACGAACACTACGCATTAGCTACGCAGTACAAACCGATATTTCAACGGTTGGTTGGCTTTACACGTTTCCTCAAGTATGCCTTGGTTAGTGATCAAAAAGTTTCGACCAGTCTTGCCTGTGGACAATTTGACGGATTTATCTCCTTCGGAACGAACTGGACCCCGTTAGATTGGAGCCAAGCTACCGTATTCTTGGAGTAATGCACGGATGCCAAATCATACATTCGCGGATGTAAATATCGGATTTCATCATCTCCGTTGTAACGAACGGTTCGGAATGCATGCCACTCTCGCAAATGGCTTGCCAAACCATTGCTTTCGAATTTTTCAGTAAAAAGCAGATGTATCTGCATCGTCAGGATTCTGGCGATCCAGAACAGTGTAATGCTGAGGATCCGGAAGAGTTTTGTAGTCAAATTTGTAATCCATCGTTTCAGTTTAATCGTCCACGATGACGCAAATTCGTTTGTCACGAAGCAGTTGATCATACAATTAACGGGTTTAACGGACGCCGATCCGGTTTTGCACTCCGTTTCGGTTTTTTTTTCTGCTTCTTGTTATGTCTTCAAACCTGGTCTTATTTTGGCACGATGGACGGTACTCACAGTTGATCCCATATTTTTAGCCACATCTCAGACGGAGTCCCTATTCTTACTGGCGTAAACACCCACGACTTGTTGGTCCAAAATGGTAACCACCTGACCCGCTTTCCACCCAGATTTCATTTTATCCTGAAAGCTGCTTTCTTCTTTGAATTTTCCTTATTGGGTGTCGAACCGCTCCAATGCTTATTTTTCCCTGTTTTGTCAACTGACTCAGCGAAATGTTGGGAATAGTGCACCATTTGTGCAAAAGCTGTTTGCACTCCTCTGGAAAAATGCTTCGCATTTTCACAAAAGTTAAGGAAATCTGTGCATATGATACAGCATTTTTTAAGTTAAAGTGTATACTAAAAGAATGCTGTCGCAATTGACACCTTAAACGGCATGTGGAGAAGGTAGTGATCTGTCAAAATCGTGCTTAGACATAATGAAACGGTCTTTAGTCGAACTCTAAGGTATGGTGTTTGCGACTAGTTCAAGAATGCCTGACGATGGAGTGTACTGTTAGTTGGACAAAGTGACGGCAGTAAGGTCATGGTTGTAGGCAACTGAGAACTAAGGGAAGAACAAAAAGACCACGGTTGGTTCTACCTTCGAGGTACATCGAGCCCATCAAGGATTCGGCACAGTTATCGACTACACCCACATGGTGTACTACACATCGCACCGCACCGCACATACAAACTCACACGCGGTCGCGGTCCCACCGACACGCACACTTACCAACTCCGAAACCAGCGGGATTGATTTTCTTCTCGGACGAATGTCGGGCATGCTGTCGATATTGCTGTAGAACGTGTTATCTCCCAATCTGCGTGCGAAACAAAAGGTGGCATTAGGTGGGCGCTGGTGTAGCGAGGCTACTACTGCTAGGTGGCTACTTACCCATTATTGCGCCCACTGTCAACCGTACCGTTACGCTTCTGCAGCAGAGGGGGGGACACATAAACGAGAGGTAATTAAAATGGGGCGTACCGTGCGGTTGTGCCACGATCGGCTACGAGTGTATATATGTGTTCGTGATGTGAAGCAATCAAGTAACTACTACAGTATGTAACGACACTACCACTGATTGCTTTGAGATGTTGGTTAGTTTGGTTATTTGGCTGTTGGCTGCCTTAATGCATAAACGTATAAATGGCTTGTACAGGAGGCTGTTTACTTCGAATGCTTGCTTTAATGTGCCGTTTGTTTCGAAACGTTTCTGGTTGGTTTTTTTTTTGGTTTTGTTTTTTTTTTGGTTTTTTAACACATTATTACTTGTGTGTTCTACGAGAGAGAGTTATATGGAACGCTGGTTAGCGCGCTAGCTAAAGAGAATATATTTAACGCATAGTAACGCATCCAGGGGGAAGTGAACTAGGGCTTACCTCGGACACGGAAACCCCTTCCACGAGACTGTCCACGAGACAAGTGACAAGAGAGATCGCAAACGCAAGCCACCAATCGCGCGCGCCCAAATGCCCAACAACAACAACCACAACCACTCGGAAACACCCCATCAGAGAGTCGAACCCGCAAATTAGTCCCTCGCGCACACACACACACAGACACACGCACGCATGGACAGTGATACAACACGCACTAGAGGTAGTCCGTACACTGGTACACGCCGAAAGTCGGGAAGGTCTCGGGATACGGGAAACCTTTGTGGGATACTTTGGGGACACTCTATACCGGAGGAACTCCTTTCGGGCATCTGGTCTCGTAGACTGACCTGCCCTGGGGGAATGGGGTACAGGGGTGTTCTCGGAGGGACTCGGAGACTGCTTGATACCATCATTGACCGAGAACCGAGACGCAAAGGCATTGCGAGAAGGACATGGTTTTCAGGTCTTCAGGCAGGAGGTACCCGGGACACGGATTCTGGCTGGCTAAGATCCGGACCTTCGAATCCCTCTTCTCCGCATTCTTCTGTGTTGTGGCGGGGGTAGGTGTGTTAGTGTGTGTGGGTGTGTCTGTATGGGTGCTTATAACTTAAAGTGAACTGATAGTCCTCCTCCTGTAGTCTCCTGCTCAATTTCTTCCTTCTTCTCCAACAACTTCTTGTCCATCTTCTTCTTCCTCTTCACCACCGCTTCCCACACGTAAAAGAGCTGCTGCTGCAACGGGTGCGTCATTTACCTCGGGCTCCTCGCTCTTGCCACTTACGTCCACCTTTTTGAACAGACCGGGTTCGTCGTCGAAAGACTCACCGACTTCGACCACTTTCTGTTTCTCTTCGATACGCTTCTCTTTCAGCGTTTTCAAGAGCTTCCACTTGCTGCCACCCTCACCATCTACGGGAGAGACCGAGAGTGCACCGAGAGTGAGCTATAGCCAGAGTCGCCCCCTTAGAGACCCCCTTACCTACCTTCACTGCCTTGAGCGCGGAACAAACTCTGCCGCCGTTGCTGCTGGGTGCCACCCCCAGGCATCCCTGGCCCGCTCGGGTCCATCAGCCCGGCGTCCACGGCGGCGGCCAGGTCCAGGTCCGGTACGCTCGGGCAATGCGGAACACCGTCGTCCGTCAGCGGTTCCGGCCCAACCTGCTCCATCTCGGGGAATTCTGATTCCGGACCACCGGCAACCGCCTGGTCTAGCGATGCCGGACTTCGCTGGTCGATCTCAAGCGGTACCAGCTGCTCTACGCCAGCCTCTTTCGGGGGCGATTGCACCGGAGCCCCACGGGGCTCTACGCACCGAAAGGGCTGCTCGGGCTCGAAGGATGCGGTGGTGGCGGTGGCCATAAAGTTTTCCTCGATGACGTCACCAGAGAACCCTACCAGAGGGGTGAGGGGAGAGGCATTCCGTTATAGAGACAGAGAGAGAGAGTCCAGTAAGATCGCGCTGTGTCTCACCTGTTCCAGCCGCCATCACCGGTGGTTCCGACTGCTGCTGCTGGAGCTCCCTTGGACTGGAGCCGCTGAGCGGTGCCTGAGAAGTGGGCGAAGACTGCGTGGGACCTACGATAGGCTGCGGCTGAGGCTGTGGCTGTGGCGGAGGTGCCGGTTCCGTCGGCTCGTCGACCGAGGCCTTCGAGGAGTCGAGACTGAACGAGCTCTTCATCGACGCGAAGAACGACTTCGACTTGGCACCGAGCGTACTGTCGGTGGCGGTGGCGGTGCTGGTGGCGGCTGCGGTGGTGGTACTGGTGGTGGTCTCGCTCGGCTGGAGGTTCTTGTTGACCTTGGTGAAGAAGCTGCCAAAGTTGGCGGTCGTCGCTTGGAAGAAGCCACCGGAAGGCTTCGACTCCAGCTGCGCTGGTGGTTGCGTGCTGGCTGGCTGCGTGCTGGCTGGCTGCGTGCTGGCGGGCTGCTTGGTGGACCCGATGACGGACCCGGTAAGGGCGGCCGCCTTCCCCAGCACCGAGCCGGCGATCGATGGCGGAGCAGCAGCCACCGCCGGTTTCGCGTTCTTCACCTCCTTCGCCTCGGTCGCCACCGGTTTGCTATCACCGAGCGTCGCCATGGTCGGGGCGGCCAGTAGTGGGGGCAGGGCCGGTAGCTTCCCGATCGACGCCGGGGGCGGTAGACTGTCGGTGAAGGCGCCACTGTTGTCGGACGCCTCGCTGATACCGGACGAGTTCATCGAGGTGTGCAGCGCGGAGGACGACGAGTCGGACGTGTCCGCGGGCAGAGCTGGCAGGGTCGCGGAGTCGGGCAGGCTGACCGGCTGCGGGGCCGGGGTCGTCGTCGTCGAGGTCGCGGCCGTCGGCGGGAACAGCGCGAAGCTGGTGTCGCTGGTGGTGTCCCCCGCAAAGCCGGAGTCGGTGATGTCGAGCGACGGGAAGAACGTGATGTCGCCCAGCGTCGGCAGGCTGGACTTGCGCGACAGACTGTCGTAGATGGCCTGCATCTCCGGCGAGTCGGTGATCGACGTCTGCCCCGGCAACGGCTGGAACGTCGGGGGGCTCGTCGACGCCTCCGACGGCATGCTCGAACGCCGGCTGATGATTGCCTGCAGGATCGCGGCCGTGTCGTTCGAGTCGGCCGCCGCCGTCGCCACCGGGATGGCGGTGCTCCGGACGAGACTCGTCGTAGCGGGGGTCGCCACCGTCGGGTCGAGTTGGTCACTGGAACTGGACACGCAGCTCGCCAGCTCCGGTGGCTGCTCCGTGAGTCCGTGACGTCCGCCCGGATACAGCGTCGTGGCCCCGGTTGTCAGCCCAACAAGGTTGGTACAGGCGAACGTCAGTGGGATGGTTGTTTTGGCCACCGTGACGTCATCCGTCGGCTCACTCAGCTCCTCCACATCCCCCACCCCACCGGCCGGTTCTTCCGCCTTGCTGATGATGCTCTCCGCGTCGTTCCGCGGGAGCTGGTGGAGCGTTGCCTGTAGACCGAAGGGCGAGAACTCCATCAGCTTCTCGGGCGAGGCGCCACCGCCAGTGGTGACCCCGACCCCTTCGTCACTGGGCTCGGCGCTGAGCCGGAAGTCGCTCTCGGACGCACTGGTGTCGTGGTGGATCGTGATGGTCCCGTTCGCCACCGTCAGCAGGTCGTCCTTCGTGAGCGTAGCCAGCCCGTCCGCGAGGCCGTACTTGGCCGGCGATGCCCGTGGGCTACCGGTCGACGGGCGCCCGCCACCCGCGGTACGGCGCGCCACCAGCAGCAGTTCGGCCGTCTTAACGGACGGGTACACCGCCTGCAGCTCCTCGTCCCCGAACGCTTCCAGCAGCTCGGAGCAGTTCCGTGCCATGAAGCAACGCACCCGGTCCATCTCCTCGCTGCTCAGCGACGCCACGTCCTCCTCGCTCATGATCTTGTTGATCAGCTCCCGCATCCCTTCCTCACTCACTGGCCCCGCCCGATCGCCCGCCGGGTACCGCTTCCCGGTCCCCGGTGACGGTGAGCTCCCGACGGCCTCCAGGAGCTCCAGCTGCTTGGCGTGGTTCAGGAACGAAGTCCGCAGCTGCTCCTCGATGATGGCCGCACTGTCCGCCGGCTCGATGTTGCTCAGCAGCCCGCGGCTCGCTTCGCCCGCCGTCAGGAACGGATTGGTCGATGGGCGGCCGATAGCGTGGGCCGCCGGTGGAGGAGTCGGCTCGATAGCGGCCGGCGGCCCGGATCGGATCGCGACCGAGCTCGCTTCGGCCTCCAGGTGCGCCTGGATGAGCTTGGCGTACTGATCCTGCAGGACCGCCGGCACGTTGCCGAAGTTACGCTGTACCGCCGCCAGGTACTCGGCGTCGTACTGCTGTTGCTGTTGGTGCTGCTGCTGCTGCTGCTCGAGCTCACCCGAGTACACGGCATGATGATGGTGGCCGCCGTGGTGCTGCTGTGACGCCGAGTGCAGCATCTGCATGGAGCTGTGCATCTGGAGCTGGTGCTCGAACAGGAGCTCGTTGTGGTGCTGCTGCTGCTGGAGCAGATACTCGTCCTGCAGAGCGTCCTCCTGCAGACCGCTGTGCAGTGCCTCGCTGATCCGGTCCCGGTACTCCAGGTCCTGCCGCAGCCGCGATTGCTCCTGCAGCGAGAACTCGTGGTGCTTCGCGTAGTCCGGTATCATGTCCAGGTACGCCTTCCGGTTCTCCTCCATGAACTGGAGGTTCTGCACTATCCGCTGCTGTGATATGTTGAGCGACTGCAGCTTGAACACCTTCTCCGACATCTTCGTGTACTCCTCGTTCAACAGGTTCAGGGCGGCCCACGCAAACTTCAGCTCCGTGTCGAGCAGGTCGATGTTGGTCGCTATCTTGTCGGTGTAGTCGTTGATGATGAAGTCCTGGTGCAGGTGGTGCAGATCCTTCAGCCCCTGGTTGCTGTACACCTCCTTCGAGTGCTTGCTCCACAGGAACGCGGCCATCACCTCGTTCTCGTCCATGGCTACTCCGGTTGATGCTGATGCTGATGATGATGGTTCGCAGCTTCTACTTCAACTCACACACAGACACACACACGGGTGCACGCACACACACGCGCACTCGCACTAGCACGTTGGTTTTCTTTTCATTGCACACTCGCTGGGACGTCTCTATGGACACAACTCGATGACGATACGTTCTGATTCCCCCCTCCCGACAAATGGTTCAAAGCCGTTTAACTGATAGAAAGTAACGAAGGATGATAGATGTTCCAGAGCGCGGAGAGGACCTGCAGTGTCAAACGTCAGGACGTGTATCGTCCTCATCCCGATGGACACAGCACCACCCAGACTCTGTCGCATCCGCCTTTGATGGGGGAGAGAATTGATCGAAACTGCACCTGCACAGCTCTGAGTCTGCACTTCAGCACCACACCTCCACAGACCCCCACCAGCAACGGGGGGGGAGAATGGATCAATATCGCGCTGAAGTGCGGCGTCCACCGTCCCGTCCCGAGTCCCCCCGCTCAAAACCCGAGTCCGAGGGATGAGCGGAATTTGGAAGGAAGAATTTGGCGAAGGCGGCCCCAAACACGCCAAACGCGGCCTCAGAGCTACCTCACCTCCTCCTCCGAGCTACTAGCCATTTTGTATTCCTTTCTCGCTCTCTCGCGCTCTCACGCGCTCCATGGTTCTTTCCCGGAGCAGTAGGCTCTCTCTGGAGCCAGGCGTCCTTACACACTCTTGCGAACTTCCTGCTCTCTCTCTCTCTGCGGCTTGCGCTTTATTCGCTCTCTCGTACTGGTGAAAGCTTGCCGAGGGAGAGCTTCAAACTACTCATCTCCGGTCTCTGCTCAGTAGTTCATATTTTTCTAGTTGGTTGTGCTTTTTTTTTTTTTTTGAGGCTGGCCCTCGACAGCCCCATTTTCACGCGCCGTGACGCGCGCCACACGCTCGGAGCGGGGCAGCCTTCACCAGTTCCACACCAACTAGTGCGATACACACCACTGCAAATCGCTTTAGCAGGGTGCTAAATTTTGGGAAGCCCAGCTCTACCGACCCAAACGATACCGAGTGATGCCACACGCTCGTAACGCTCGTATGCAAATCACACCCGTCTGGCCATGGCACACCACAGACATACTGGCAGACGGGGGCATCTGGGAAGTGTAGGCCCCGGAAGTCTCGGCGTCAAGATTTCCAATACACGCTGCTCTAGGCGACGGCTGTCAGAGTCCCCTAGCCCAACCACTAAAATCGCTCGGCACACAAACACGCACACACACGCCCATCACCACGTTGCTGCTCCACCGTCTTGCTACTGCTGCTGTGGTTCAAACACCCCACATCAATTATTAACCTACGGTGCCAGCAGTGCCAGGGGCATCGATTCGAAGCCACGCGCTCCCGAATGGCTCGCACTGTGTCGAGAAAGTGCCCGAGTAAGTGGAAAAAGGGGGCCCCGAACGTCCGCAATACCCGCGCACTGGGAGTGTGGTGGTGCCTCCGTCGGCCACTCGACTTACGGGGGTTATTCGGCACGGTTATCACACGCGCGAGCTATCTGTGGAAGAATCTGCGAACGGTGCGGCCCGGAGCCACAGACACTCGTGTGGACTACCCTTTCGACTACCCGTTGGACGACTGCTGACGACTCTGGTGTGTGAACTGGCCCGTCGTACGCTACGCTGCGTGTGGACGCGTTCGCCCTTGCCGTCACCGCCGCCGCCACCGCTTCCATCCGTCAGGAAGCTCTCCTGCGAGCGGGATGGCAGACAAAAATCAATTTTTTCAACGCAAGCGCAACGACATCAACAGGTCAGGAGGCGTGCGGAGCGAGTGAGCGAGTGAGTGCCGTCCACAACAACAGCGAGTGCCGTCGAGAGCAGCAGAGCACACACAGAGAGAGAGACAGAGAGCGAGATCTAGATGCTCTAGACCGATGGCAGAATCCCCCGAATGATTCCAATGGTCTGTTGGGGATACTGGAGCAGATAACGCCTGCTATACCGCAGACAGGCCTAAGGCAGTACCCTGAATATCGCATTCGAAGTAACGCGGCCCCGAGTGGTGCCAACTTAAAGGGAAAACGACCTAGGCACTACACACTCACGTGGTGGTACTCACGTTTATGATCTGATCGTACGCCCACAGCCACTTGTCGCGGGCGTTGAAGTTGTCGCGCTTGCCCTGCTGCTGCTGCTGCTGCGTGATGTCCTTCGATATGTCGGTGACGATGGTCCGGTCCGGACCGGCCGCCGGAACCGCCGCCCCCGTCGCCCCTCCGGCGGTCCCGTTGACGATGCTGATGTCACCTCCGGCACCACCTGCGCCGCCTCCGATGGTGGGCCCACAGCCGCCGAGTGGGTCCAGCTTGTCCACCTTCGCGTCGTAGCCGTGCTCGAGCAGGGCGTTCGTGCTGGCCGAGCTGCCGGCCGGGGTGCCGGCGGCTCCGTTACCCCCGGGCGGCTGCTGCTGCTGCTTGGCCGCGTTAGCCTGCTCCAGCTCCTCCAGCTCCTCGTCGAAGCACTCTTCGCGCTCGTCGAAGAAGTGGAGCTGCTTCTTGGCGATCCCACCACCACCACCGTCCGCCACCTTCGGTAGCTTCTTGGTCGCCGTGGCGGCCGCCCCTGCGGGCGCCGTGTCCAGGTGGTCTAGGCTATCGCCGTAGCCACCGTCGTAGGAGCTATCCGTGTCGAGGTCACCCCCGTACTTGGACCGCTCGTACGAGCTGCGCCGCTGCTCGTCGCGGCTCTGGTCCGTGGCCGTCAGGAACGAATCATCGGTTAGATCGCCGTCGCCATCGCCGCCACCGCCACCGCCGTAGTACAGGGTGTCGATCACTCGGTCCGGTGATCGCCGGAGCTGCGGCTTCTTGTCCGGGCTCCGGGCCAGGTAGTGTGACCCCTTGGCCGTCCCTACCCCATTGGCCGATGACGATGACGTGGACGGCTTGGTCGGTAGCAGCTTGGTCGTCGGTGTCGCTCCGGTGGCCGTCGTCGTCGTCGAGTCCGACAGGGCGTTCGACACGACGCTCATCGCGTCGTAGCCCTGGTAAGCGTCGTACCCCTGGCGATTACTGCCGCCGCCGGCGGCTGCACCATAGTCCGTGGTCCGGCCGCTGCCACTCGAGACGGGTGTGCTGCTGCGGCTGCTGCTACGGCTCTTCAGGGCGGTCACACGATCGTTCATCAGCGTGGGCCGCTTGCCGCTCGATAGCGGCTCGCCGAAGCCGCCGGCCGCTTCGTAGCCGCCGTGCTCCCGGTGTCCGTTGTGTAGCCCACCGCCGCCGCCGCCGCCACCGGCGGCTGAGAACTCATCCCGGTGTACGCTGCCCATGGCGCTGCTGCTGCTGCTGGTGGTTGGGTACTGCTGCGGTTTGTAAGGGTAGCCGAGCGACTCGTGGCTTCCGTGGCCCCCGAACCGTGCCGAGCCGCCCTGAATCGTGGGCAGCTGCTTCTTGGTGGCGGCGCCGCCGCCGCCGCCGCCTCCCTTACCCCCCAGGCCGACGCCGTTCAGAAGGGCGGCGACGTGCGTGCTGCTTTTGTTGCTGTCCGCCACCTGCTCGCTGTAGATCGGGTTGTGGTTACAGTAGCCGCCCGTTCCAGCCGCCGGCAGGTCGTTCGGTAGGCGGCGTGCGCTCCCCCCGTACGGCGGCACCGACCCGTACCCAACGTCACGGCCCCCCAGCCCCGTATCGCCGCCGTACTCGTCCTGCTCGTAGTAGCCGATGGCCGGCGGCTGCTGACGTTGCTGCTGGTGCTGCTGCTGCTGGTGCTGCTGCGTGCCATCGTTGTACGGTGCTTCGGCGACCATCGAGAAGTTCCGGTACGCCGCGTTGACGTCCGCTGCGATAAAAGACATCGACTGGGATGATCTAGGGTGGTTAGCAATGGTCTGAATTTTCGGCAGTTTCTTGATCTTTCTACTCGACAGCGTGATCGATGAGGTCATGAAAAAGTCACTGTAGCAGTAGTCGTCCGCGTCGTCGTCGTTCACGTAGAACGCCGAGGTGGCGATAAAGTTCTCCTTGTTCTGGGACAGATCGCAAAAGTAGTTGATCGAGTTACCGAAAATGTTCGAGTTCAACCGCTTCAGCCCGTCGTCGTCGATCGGACCGGCAATGCTCTTGCGCGCCTGCCACGGTGGGGTGGGGTGGGGTGTGGGGGTGGGAGGATCCGACACCGAAAGCCACCACGAAGACACACACCGGCCACCACCACCATGCCCCCGGGACGCGTCAGGTCAGGTGATGGTGGTGTTTATAGGTTTTTTGTTTACCGTTTTTGTTTTTTTTGTTTTTTTGTTTTTGGAAAAGAGAGAGAGAGAGAGAGAGAGAGATACAATAAAGAGAGAGCGGTAATGGTAAAGTGGGGCGTGGGCGGGGGGAGAGAGAAAAAAATATCAAAACAGCATTAGGTTATTGGCCAAAAAAACGGTTATTTTCACGTTGCACTTCACGCTTTCACGGAGGGGCGAATGGGGGGGAGAGAGAGAGAGAGGGGAGAGCAGAGAGAGAGAGAGAGAGAGAGAAAGAGTTGAAAGTTGTTTGTGGGAGCGACGTGAACCACACAAGGAACCTGAAGCTACCTGAAGAAAGTGTCAACGGAACACAGAGAGAAAGAGCGCGCGAGAGAGAGAGAGAGAGAGAGAGAGACCAGCAGGGAGGGAGGGGGGGGTTTGGGATGCACTTCTTTTGTTTGCCGGAAGGAATCACAAAAACGGAACGGAGCAGCCGCTGGGCTGCTGAGCTGAACTGAGCTAAACTGAGCTACCGAACTGAGCTACTGAACTGTCGAGCTGCGCACGCCGCCGGCTTGTGGTGTGGTGTGGGAAGGGCACGGAACAGTTGCTGCTGATACACGGTACGCTGACGGTGGAACAAGGGTGGACCAGAAGCCATTGCCCGGACCAACCAAGGTCTAAAGCCACGGGATTAACACGCGCAACACGACGAGAACTACGACGACGACGAGGACGACTAGAACACGTAGGACAGTGTGTTGTCAGTGGTGGTGATGGTGATCTGGTGGAATGGGGTGGAATATCTACGATGATAGCCGAGCGTTCAGCCAACGAACGGGCCAAGGGTCGAGATGAAGACGGAGAGCTAGGAAGCAATACGGGGCCGTGCGCTGTGCGAAACGATCACTAGCGGTCACACACAGACACATACACTACTACACCTACTACACCTACTAGTACTACGATCACGGGCTGGGCTGTTGGTGATACGGTGATGCGACTGCGCCCGTGTGCGCCTTCAAACCCAGCGCACCCCCCACGAACACGAACCGAGAGAAGGAGTGCGAAAGAGAGAGAGAGGGAGAGAGAGAGGGATGAGGGGGTGGGGCGGGTGTGGCCAGGGTTAGTAGGCGATATGGCAGGCGATATCCCGGACCGGATCGGGGACGCGCGCGCGTTCACCATCAACGACAGGCGACGGCTAACGAATGACTAGCGCCGACTTCACCGAGCTGACTTTCGATCGGATCCCGTAAGCCGGGTGTGTCCTGCTGTGGCCACTGCTGGGCCCATTAATGGTGCACCGGCACAGTAAGTGACTCCAGGCGCGTGGGTGAGTGAGTGAACCTGGTTGAAAGGATTCGGCTTCGGAGATGGCAGAGGACCCACTGTGTGTTGGGGGTGTAACGTAAAGTGTACGCGTGTAAACCGGAACCGAAACCGGAAATGGATCCCCCGTGTACTACTAACGAGCCACTCTACTTAGCGCGCACAGCGGGGTACGCAGCGCGCAGGGAGAGATGGGAGTGGGGCGAACGAACGAACGATAAGGCCGATGGAGCCAGTGAGCAAGAGAAAAGGAGAAAGACAGAGAGAGAGTGATAGAGCGGGGGGGAGTGGGTATACCGGAAGGAGGCTAATGGAAGGTGGGAGGCGGGCGGGTGAGTGGGTGGGTGGGATGCTGATAGCTCACCTTCACGGACAGATCGATGTTGAAGTTGTCGATCAGCGGTGGCTGAGGTCCTGACGAGGGCGACGTGCCGCTGCCGCCCTTCAGCTGCCGCTGGGCCGGGATCGGCAGCTTCCGGACGGTGGGGGACGACGACGAGGACGACTGGGCGAGACGCAGGTCGCTGCTGCCGAACAGCGACCCAGCGCCCTTCGGTTGCGGCAGCTGCCGTTTGCTGCCGTTCCCGGCGCCGCTGCCGCCGGTCCGCGTCGGGTTCGGTAGCTTGCGCCCGGTCCGGACGCCGCCGTTGGCCAGCTGGCCGCCATCGGACGGCCCGGCACCCAGGTACAGGGAGGCGGCGGCACTGCCGGACCGCGGGCTCCAGCCGTCGTCACCGTAGCCGTAGCTAGGGCCCGGCTCGAACACCGCGTCCCGGAGGCCGATCCCCATCCCAGGACCCTTGACGGGATCGGGACCCCAGTAGCCGCCGGCCGTCGGGTCGGTGGCCGCCGCCGCCCCCTTCAGCCTGCCCACTCCGGTGTCTCCGGGCTGGGCGGGACTGCTGGTGCCGCTGGTGGCGCTGGTCCCGCCCGCCAGATGGTGCTGGTGATTCATGTTCACTTCGAAAGCTCCTTTCGGCAGCCGGTGCGGGTTGGTCCGGTCGGTGGCCACTTCGAGCTGCCCCGTGTTCCAGTAGTACCCGTGCGTGAAGCCATCGTTCGTTGACGCCTTTCGCTCGTAGAAAGTATCGTCCATACCTAGGCAAGAACACGGAACACCCGGAATTGATACAGGAAAAGTTGATTGCTGCTGTTTGGCTCCGCGTCGAAGGGTCTCCGACGGCGGGTGCTACGCGTGCGTGTGCTAAGGGAGGGGAGACTAACTAAGGGGACCCATCCCGTCCGTAGATCCGGCCATCAACCAAACGAGAGCTTCGTCGCCCGGGGCCAGCCTTTAACGATATCAATAGTATTATTTGGCAAGATAACACCGCGGGCGCACATATGTTATGTAGCTGTCTATGTAGACCGGGCATCCCGTTGTCGTCCCCCGGTCGTCCATTGTGCGTTCTACCAACCAGCAAACGGTGTGCGTGCGTCAACAGTGGGCGAGCGGGAAGCGGAATCGGAGCCTGCCGGATCTCGCCCCAGAACCGAGGCTTGCCTCGGCTACGCAGCGGTCAACACACACGGCTACTAAGCGAAGCTGTCAGCTCGAGCCGTTTCTTGACGGCCCGAAAACGCTTCACCGCTTCACGCGAGGGCGAAGCGTTGCAAGCGTTCGCAGCGGATTGCGAATTCGATTGATTGCAGAAAAGTGCGGCACAATAACAGCACACTCAGCAAAGCAGCCGAAACATCCGAAAACAGTATATCGATTTGACGGGTTCGCACACACCCGGACGCACGCACACAGGATGTTGTAGTTCGCGCGTGTGTTGGACGGTTTGGCCCCAAAGGATTACCAACGCAAAGGTTTTTCCAGGGGGTGGTTTTCGGGCTAATTTCGGGGACACAGACCGGAGGAGCCTTCAGGCCGTAGTTAGACGAAAAGGCTTAACGCGTGGCTCGGATCAGAGGTCGGATGGGTTGGGGAAGGGCTGTTGGTTGAGGAACGGGGCAACTTTTCACTTTCCCACCCTTCATTCGGCCCACACAACACGCCGCCCCGCTCTTAGTAGTTCGCTGCGGCCCGCCGTGACATCGTTTGCCCGTGGACGGGGACGGTGGTCCTCACACGGAGACTGCTGGCCGCTGTTGCTGCTGCTGTTGCTGTTGCTGCTGCTGTTGCTGTTGCTGATGGGCTGGGGAAGGTCGACGGAACTCGCACGGTTGCTTCTTGGGCGAAACTAATTGACGACACTCGGCTACTGGCGTAAAACATCGCAAACAAGCGCGTACGCTGCTGGCTGGTGACAGATCGACATTTTTACTGATTCGCACCGTGCGTATGTCTGTATGTGTGGTGAGCGGAACTGTTTTTCTCGCGCCACACTCTGCGCCTGCCCGGGCAAAACGGTGACGTTTTGGGGGCTCTCTGGATTTGTTTTTTTTTGTTGTACCGTTTTTTTCCCCCCTTTTTTCTTTTTCGGTTTCGATTTCGGTTTCAGCTTTCAGCCTGTCGGTGCATGCCCCGCCTTGCACGCGACCAGGGAGGGTTGTGGGTTCGAAAATCGGCTGTCTGCGTCAGCCCCAAGCTCTACCAGCCCTGTGAGGCATCTACCGTGGGCTCTCCGGAGCATGCAGACGGTGTTTGTTTGGGCCCTGGGAGGCCACCGAGTGGTCTCGGCACCGTTACGGGTTATGGCACCGTTGGGCACCCTTGTTATGACGTTCGGATTACCCGTGGTGGGTTCTAAGCCCGGACCCGTTCTCGGCTCGCCATTTTCGAACCACCGTTTTGGCGCCACGCTTGCTTCCTCCGCCTTTTTAAGGGAGTTATTCCAACCAATAGGGTGGTTTCAAATTTGCGTTCAAATTTTTGCGTTTTTCATCCATCAAAATAACAGGTGTAAAACTTGAGATTGAGACAGTTAAACAGATGGCTCTACCTGTCGATTTGGTCTTTCCAGTTATGCTGTTCATTCATCATTACCTTGTTTTGACATCAGGTAAATGAGTTCAGGTTGAAAAAAATAATATTTCGGATTGCAATCCATCTTTTAAAGGGTTAGACCAAGTTTTGTGCCTTAACAAACGTTTTGCGAGGATTATTATTTTTCTGCTACCTCTTGAAGAAAACTGCTTCGGAATCGCACCAAATGCTTGTCGGAACTTGTTTTTAGAAGATCGCAGCGCTTTAAGTGGTATAAAAAATTTTAAACTGGCGATTTTAATTTAACAAAGAAAGCGCATCGGAGTACTCAATAAAACGCACTTTCTGATGGGACAGAAAGGTGTGATGCCTCACAAGTTCTTAAAACTTGATGAAAACGGTAATTCTGATCGCTACTGGCTACAAATGATCAATTTAAACCATGCATTGATCGAAAAACGACCAAAGTACAGTTTCTAGTATTCCAAATGGAGGTGCCTGGTGGGGCACAATGGCCAAAAAAACTGGCCTCTAACCTCCAAATTAAATGTTCTAATCGGTCCCACATCGATTCTGGGTCTATTGTAGTGTCTGTGCCGAAAACGTTGCGCTCTGCCGGAGCCACCTGCATATTATCGTTCGTGCGAAGGTCGCGTCGAGAAGGGGAAACCCATGTACAATTAATGAATTTACTGAAGCTTTAACAAATTTTACAACTAATGGTTGGGGTAGGGGTCGTCAGGGCATTATTAGCATCGTCCTGTGAGATGCTTTCACATCTTAGCAGGAACCCCGGCCGGATTTGCAGAGTCCTGACCACCACCGATTTCTAGGAGCTCTCGCCATCTTCAATGTTTCGCCGGGGTCTGCTAAGGGCTTGATCATACGGATGCGCAGAATGGTTCCTTAGCGACCCGTATCTCTCTACTTCATTACAGGTGAAGTACATTGTGAGTATTCAAAGTGACTTGTCGTTTAGCTGCGGTGAAAGATAAATGTTACGCGAACAATTCAGCAACAATTCACGACTTGAAGACTTGAAATAAAATTACTATTGGCGAGCTAGGACCAGTTACAATCGAAAATGTACTCAAAAATAGGTCGACCGAATGGACTGGAATGGAATGGACCGACCGGTGGTGGATATTTGATCAAAATTGTCTTTTTATACATAACTGTAATGAATGTAGCTTTCGAATAAATGTTCAACCATCAAATTTACGCCGTTTTTGTTTTATAACCAAATGAAAAAGAGAAGGTTAGATGATACGCCCTGTACATATCGTACACCTACTTACCTAAGCCGCCATTACCAGTACTCGCCACCGGAAAGCAAACACTCGAAACCGTTTACTAATAAAATCATCAGCTTATATTTTAGTAAAAACTTATAACACATCAATTACACAGTTCATTTTTATTACATTTAGACTTTTTTCGTTTCTTCTTGAGCTATACGGGACAGATTTGAAATGACATTCAGGATGGTTGCTCTGGTGGTGATGCGCCGCTTAAACCATCTGATGACAGTAGTTTAGAGTTCAGTGCTTTGCCGCAAGCTTTACGATCGATTTTGACTGTTTTTTTCTTCTGTTTTTGCTTCGTTTCGAGACATGATTAGTTTTTTCTTCTTTACACAAATGTCTAAGATATTCCGTACGCAGAGTGCCGATATCGCTAATTGATTAATATCCCGCCTCTCCATCGCTTTGTTTTCGGGTTTATTGTTTATCCTGCAGCACGCATCACACATCGGAATAGTATGTTTTGCTTTGCCCGGTTTTGCAAGCCCACTTTCGATCGCAATTGCAAACGTTTGTTAGAGTTAATCTCAAACCGACGCATGATGTTCTCTCGAAAACATGATATTTTGCACGCCTGCCTGGCGTACCATTGACGCCAATCACCGACCACCAGCGGCACAGTAGCGAGGCAAGGCATGCGTAGGTTTTTCGTTTTCTTGACATAATTTCACAAGGAGTATTAGACGAATGGTTGTTTGCATTTCTTTTTTTTCGATTTTCTTTGTATCGTTTTCTGTTTCGTTTTCACAATCCGGTACACGCATTACGGTTTGTTTTCTCTGGCTCACAACATGAATATCTCATACAGTATTTTGTGTGTATCCCTGTGTATGAATGCATATGAATATGTTGTGTGTGTGTGTGTGTGTGTGTGTGTATGTGTGCGTATGTTTATATATATATATATAAACACGTGTGAACGCACGTTTGGGTTTATATATATATACATATAAGAGTATATGTATAGACATATACTCTTATATACTTGTATATATAAGTTTGTGTTGGTGTGTGTGGGTGTGTGTGGCTATGCATGGCTGTTTCTGTGTGGGTTTCTGTCTTTTTACGAGTTTCTGTACGTGTTCTTGCTGAATTCTCATGCAAAACTGTATTCGTAGCTTACCATCTATACATAGATAATTTTTCCGCACTATAATTTATTTCACGTACCCCCCCCCCCCCCCTCCCCCCCGATCCCACCCAGCATCAATTATATGCAATCTTATTCTCTCACTCCGCGGACATGATACTGTGCACCTGCTCCAGCTTGAATGCCAGACGCTGCTTCTGCGAGAACTCATCCTCCTCCAGCGTGACTGTCAGTTGCTCGTTGTATTTGACTGCGTACTGATAAAGCTCGTGTAGGGCGCAGTTGGTATTAAATTCGGTCGTATGCAACTGGAAAAGAAGTGGAACAGAAAATAAGACAATGACCATGCACAGGTTTGCCAAACATCGCAAACCACATGCTACGGTGCCTACTTGTGCTGTCGTTGCGGGGAAATATTTCACACTTACCCTAGACTCTTCGGCCAGCATCGCGTTCATGTCTTGATCCGAGATGGCAGGCATTTCTCGGATGTCGTTATAGTATCGCTCGACCCATTCCCGATACGAGGGAATATCCTTAGCGTACAGCAGCTTTGAGCTGGGAGAATCTTTCCCTGTTGAAGAAATGTGACACTCACAATCAAACTCTGGATCCAACGAGTTTGCACGAGCACACTTACCTAGTCGGTGATCGGACGTTGAACACGAGTCCATGAACGTTTGAGCCACAACCGAAAGGCAAGAGTCCACGATATTGGACTTGTGAATATCAAAAACGAAGTTAGGATTCTTTATGAGATTCACCCAGAAGCTGTAGGAACAAAGAATACACACGTTACACATGGTTTCCACGACAAACGCCAGCCGAGCGCATTGAATGTTAGGGCATTAGGGCGGAGTTGCGTAGCATGGGCTACACTTACCGTAACGGCAAACTGTTACTCTTCCAGGTGTGCACAACCTCCGGATCGGTAATACCATGTAAAAGCGCTTGATCGTCTAGGAAATCAAACATGTACTTTATTGCTAGTGGCAGTGCGGAGCCACGGTGTGCGGTGCTGAAGATGGTTTCGAACAGGTCGTCGACAAATTTCTGAAGCGTACCCTGTGTGACGATGGCAATGTTATGGTTAGTGGAACGTCGGAACGATTGCATGTTAGGGGAAAAACGGTTCAATCCGAGCCGAAACACTCACCTTAGTGGCTAACAGTCGAGTAAGGTAAATCTCCGAAACCATCTTATTGACGCGTTCACCTTCCTTCGAGCCATCGCTGTCGTGGTGTTTCACCAGGTGCCAATACTTTAGGCTGTTTTCTTGTAGATCCACGTTCATCGGGCTGCCTGCGCGACTGAACGGAGGCGACGGTGAGACGAACTTCGATATGTTTAATGTTTCGTACTTATGTATCTTCTCCGAGTATTTCTCGCCCAGCAGCGTGATATTGTAGATCGAGCTTTCTTTCGGCACGAGGCTAAGGCAGGCGCCCTCGCTGACTCGGTAGTGGTGCAGTGTGTTCAGTTTCTTCCATTCGCCGTCCGTCTTCGAGGTCGAGTCCTCGTCGTACAGAATCAGTCGACCAGCGCTACCGGTGCGCCACTCCAAATCGAGATCCTCTTTGCGTGGCCGCTGGCTCCATGGGATCGCTTTATAGATCGTATCGAGACACTTCTCTTTCACTTGCCCGATACTGTCGCAGTCGAGCACCTTAACTGGAATGTTTTCAGTGTTGGTGGGAATCATTTCGATATTATTGCACAGGATCGGCGGCTGTGTGATGCTGGCGTACACCGTGATCACCTTAAACTCGATCATCTGCCGAATGAGCTTCTCTTCGCTCAGCGAGTACCGTGCCTCGTGCGTGATCGCATCGACCGGGCCCTTATCGATCTGGCCCTTGACCGCGCGGAAAAGCATGTACAGCGGCTCACCGGCACACTCCTTCAGAAACTTGTACAGCAGAAAGGTGAACCAGGCAGACAGCATTTTCTCCGCCACCGATTCCGTGCGGCGCAGCAGCAGCTTCGGGTGTGACTTTCCGTCGATGCACTTCTCGATCAGCTCGGCCAGCAGCGTCTTTAGGATGTCGGTACAGTACTCCAACTTGCTTTGGAGAGTGACCATGATCAGCGATGCCACATTTACGCGCTCGCGCATCGAAAAGTAACGATTGCTTTCGAGTGTACGAATGAACAGCAGCAGAAACGTTTTGTTCATCACCAGCTGACCGAACAGACGGAGACCCTTCTCCTTGCGCAGCAGCTCAGGCTTCTCCCACTGCAGCACCACATGATCGTCGTGATTCGGGAAAAGGATCTTCATCGCGTAGGAGCGATACACCAGATAGGGTATGCCACCGGACGTGATGTCACCACCGAGATCAGTCATCTCCGTCTGCAGTTCCGCAAATGCTTCCTTGCACTCGGCGGCAACTCGTAGCTCGAGTATGTCCATCTGCTCTTGCATGTTCTTCAACACCCGATTGTTTTCACTAGTTTTCTTACGATACGCCACGACCAACGCGACGATCACGATAAAGAACAGTGCGATCGCTACGATAACAGTAAAGATGACTGCCTTGCTGTTGAAGCTCGGTAAGATGCCGGCCGACGAGTACACCATATAGCCTATATCGAACTGGAGCGAGTTGCCAACGATCACCTTGACATGCACCTTCTTCGTGTCTGGGTCCATTGGCGGCCGGCACGTGAGCTGCTGACGCGAAAGCGAAGTTATGTTGCATACGGCGTTGTCTCCAATCTTCACAACCACGTCGCTCTCTTTGCAGGCGCGATCCATGTTGCGCCCGTTGATCGTGAGGTAGTCGCTGTTGAAGTGCTTCACCTCGTCGAACTGCTGATAGGTTGGGTTGGGGTAAAGCTCAAAGAAACTACCCCACTGTGCAGACAGGTTACGCACGGCCATCACGTCATTCATGATGAAGCCGTACTCTAGCTTGAGCGGCTCGTCCGAACTCTTGAACGGATCATCCTGGATATCGATCTTTGGTGAAAAGCATTCCATAAGCTGAGGGTTGATTGTGTTGCACTCGTTCAACGAGATCTGTCCATTGTAGTATACGTAAATCTGGGGTCGCTGGATGGAGCCGAAGTTTTTTCCGTGCACGGCCATCTTTATGCCGCCGGCAGGAATACCTGAATGCGTCAGACACGGACAAAACAAACAAATGAGAGTATTGTAATAATTATGTTTATCGGCCAAGATGCGACTATGACTATACCATACCTTTCGCAGTTTTACTTTCGTGTCCCGACGTCACATAATCGATCCACGGGTTCGGTACGTACTCAAACAGATCGCCATTCAGCTCGCGTACACCATTGTCGAAAACCATCTTTAGTTTACCATGCATTTGACTGGGTACAGCAGTGGTGCGACAGGTGGCCTCCCGGTCGTTGGTACTCAGTATCTCGCACGGGTGCTGATCGAGGAAAGCGCGTACACGGCTGCCGGTGTTGAGGTACTTACCAACAATTTTGATCGTTGTACCACCCGCGATTGGACCGTGCTTCGGTTCAAAGTTTTTGATTTCGGGATCAACGAATTCGAAATCATTCGCCGATTCACCGCGGAAGTCCGAGATCTGCACCACGACGCGCCCCGACCGATGTGACTTAACGCCCGGCCCATCCACACTGCATACTATTTCCTTTGTCTGCACGTACAACTCTCGGAACGGCATGCAGTCGATGCCAGCGATCTTGATACCACCGTACACGTCATCAAACTTCTTACCAAGATTGATACCACGGATGGTAATGTTGGTGCCGCCTTCCCACGGGCCAGTTTTCGGGTCGAACGAGTGGATCTCCGGATTGGGGCAAGTCTGTTGATTATTCAGCCAATCGGTCTTGTTTTGGCCCTCCACTTTGCCAGAGATACCGCACTGGTCTTCAACCTCGCAGGTGTTCGATGACGAGCACCAGCCACACTTGTACTTCTCATCCAGCGCCAGGCACACGCCGCAGCTGTCCGACATGTCTCGACACCGATATATAACGACTGATAAAGGGAATACATTATTAAACAATATTATATATGCAAAAGAAACAGTGTACGAAAGGCTTGGAGCAGAATGCAACGGCAGCGAAACCCGCTAACAAAACCTACCGTGAATGTTATTCGGATTGTCTAAAGGTTTCGAGCCACCCCAGATTACAGCAAAGGTTGCATTTAGCTTGGACGTTTTCGCCGAGTACGTGAACTCCATCGCATCACAGTAGATCGTGTCGCCGAGCAACTGGGCGTTAACGCTCGTCACGCGACCCTCGACGTTGAATTGGCACACGAAGCGTGTCTGCACGATGAACTGGCCAATGATGTGTACCTTCACCTTGACCGATTTCTTGGAACCGGCTGGTACCAGAATCTCTGACCCATCACCCGTCACGTTGATCGTCGGGCAGAAGCCGGGACCTGACCGATAGCTCGGGCCGATGCGGCTGATACCAGTAACCAAGATGTCGTTACGGCAGTTCTCCGCCGTATCGTGGGTGCAACGGTGCGCTTCCACGCACCAATCGCACGGGAATTTGGACGAAACGCACTGTGTGCAAGACAGGTGCGTACTGCAATCAAAGAACGTGAAGGTGGTGGACACTATGTCTGGCCCTTGGGAAGTTTTAATCGACAGTGTCGCATTGAAATGATCTGAAAGAAGGGTGAAGAGAAAAATCGAATATGTAGAAACATAGGTGTGTCGGTCAGGCATTGACACAGCCTGGTAACCAAATCTGTACTATGTAGCGGATGACACTCACTCTCGCCATATCCAATCTGTGGCAGCAAATCAGTCCGAGGCGTAGTGCAGTTCACACCGTTGCGCTTCTTCGTTGCGTTCGTTATGATCGGCTTCTCTACGTTCGCAAAGGTGAACGCACAAACAAGCGGTTCCTTGAGGTTGGGTAAATTTTCAATGATAAGCTCGAGCGTGCGGGCAGTAGTACGCTGTAGCTGGTGCGGCGTGACGCTTGTGATCGTTGTACATTTGCCGGACTTGTAGCTCAGCCACGACAATGGGTCCTTCGAATTATTCTGACACTCATACTTTCGGCTGCACTTATTCTCGAGCGAACACCACCCGCAGAAGGGATCTTTAGCCGAAAGGCAGGAAATGCATGTGCTGTAGATGGAGCAGTCGTAGATGCGAATCTTGAATAGCTTGTAGCGCGACATCAAGTAGAGGTCATCGTTTTCTGGATCGAGATGCATGTCGGGCTGGATCGGTGAGCCGACATCAACGTTCATCGTCGCGTACTGCATCGCCGAAGTGGACGACTCCATGACAATCTTTTTCAGCTGGCCCGTCTCGGTACCGATAAACACGACGGTGAAGTTGGAAGTGGCCGTTACCGCAACTGACGTCATGCGCTCTTCGGACAATACCACTGCGAGCGAGGCAACCGCTTGCTCGCCACCGAGCGGAGAGTTGACGTCAAGGCCGCAAAAGTCCTCTCCGATCGTCTGTAGCTTGGTCGCAATGCACGGCATATTCTGCGAGATGTAGTCCAATCCACGCAGTCCCTCTCCGTTGTAGCATTTCTTGATGTTATGCATGAACTTCTTACGAACCGCTTTCAGTGAGTACACGCACAGAGCAGACCGGTTGGCGGACGTTGCTTCGAACACTGCGAACAGTACATCGTCGCTCGTCGTGATCTCGAGGCTTTGGGCGAGCTCATGACCCGGCTTACCAACGTACGCCGCACTGACGATTTTGAACTTCGTTCCGTCCTTGCTGGTGCAGTCGACCGGGATCTCGGTGTACGAATGATAGTGCGAGTCGTCTTGGCATATACGCACCAGCTTGGTGATACGCTCTTTCGAGGCGTAGTGGGAACTGCTTTTGTACTGAGTCGTTAAGAAGTAGGAGAACCGATCCGAGCTAAAGCCATACACGTAATTGATGATGTACGTCTCGCGCGCATAATTGTTAACGAAAAGCCGTGTGCCAGTCGTGACGGCGCTGGCCGCCAGCTGAAACAATCGATCCCGCGCCAAACTGCGTGAGGACACTGCCGGTATTTCGCTACGGTAGGGTGAATTGTTCGTGAACGTGACCGCCACATACAAGACGTTGTTCTCCGGCGACGCCAGCGGTGGGCCGGGCGCGATGAAGGCGACCGTGCTTGCGTTGGCCGTGTTCGCGACGACAGCTTCCAGCACTTCATGTTCGACGGTGCTTATGTTGTGCAGGTTGCGAATGTGACAGATTCCCTGGAACAGCGAACCGCACACGATCAGATTTTTCGCATTCTGATCGATTAGCAGCACCTTGTTGACGTTGTCCATTGGCTTCTTCACTGCATCGCCCGGGCACTCAAGGATCGTACACTGGTACGAATCATTTTGAGGCCCCGTCGTTACGGCTGTCACGATGTTTAAATCGCTTGTTATTTGATACAGCTTATTTAGTGCTCCTATATAGACCTGCAAACAAAGTCGGACGCAAAAGAGAGCATATAAAATTTTTAGAAAAGAAGCCATGACTATCGTATAAGACCGGAAACCGGGGTGCGTAAGACCGGAAGCCAACTGAAGGGGTCATAAACATTCTATTTTCGGTATAATTGATTACTTTCTCAGCAATGCTAGTAAAGCTTACCGGTGCACAACTAGGGTGGCCGATGTAAATATTCTGACCATCCGGCACCGTAACGAATGAGTTAATAAACTCTTAAGCACGTCCTACTCATATAACTTGTATGCTATTTTTGGCTTCAACTTGGGGAAAAAGAAATCGATGCCAAGCAACAGCCTTTTTCGATGTGTAACGAGGGTGAATGTTCTTGGTAGGTAGGGAGAAATCTTTCTCTCCGAAAAAAAAAGATCTTTTCCCACGGCACTGCACTGTGCTGCACCAAGCTCCTAGCACGCAGTTAATATGCTATATGGTTGCATTCGAGAAAATCAATGAATACTTACATTCCCTGTGCTTCTGTCTACCGCTAGATGATTGAGTGTAGAATTGAAAACTATTTGACTAACTAGTCGACTGCTAAGGTCTGTGGCATTGCTTCCCTTTGCCGGGAACAAATGATTGGCCTTTGGTTGGGCACATAGTACGCCGATGAGGATGATAAGGATGATACCGTAGCGCTGGAACCGCTCCATCTCCTATAAACTCTAAAAAAGAAAACAATCGGTTACACAAACTTACACGTAAATTTCAATTGCTGGACAGAGTGTATCGGATGAAATGTAATGATTATAATTTTGGTAAGGCTGCCTACATACGGATAAGTAGAGCGGCCTTATTTAAGTAGTCGATTTTCTTGAGCAATTTTTCAAACAACAAAGAATACCAAATGGATAAATGCGGCTCGGTTGGTTCCTAGACAAACGAAAACCAAACATTTACGTTAATATGTGTCAGTGAGGAATAGGATTTGCACTATTTGTACGAAACAAAAACAACGATTGCTCTCTGCCGGCCGGCAGGTAGGCCGACCTAGCTTGACAAAGTTACCAAAACGGCATAGGAAACGATTACCCCTGTTTCTTGCCTTGTAAATTCAGCAATGTATACGACTGCAACAGAACAAACTTTGCGGGACACTATGGGCCACAGTACCGAGTGAATCGGTCGGTCGGCTCCTCACCAAATTACCTTACCATGGATCACCATAGCAAATACTCACTCCCCCCCCTGGGAGTCGACCGTTGGGTACTGCAGGGGTGATTCCATTGCTACGCTAAAAGACTTAAAGGAAAAAAAGCCGCTCAGTAATAGATATTACTTCGGGTATGATTATTGCATTGTGTTGGGCTGGGCACCACGCAGGAAGGAGCAAGAGTATGTGTTCCCACAACGCATGCGCTTAGGTTACACTTTCATTTGCCGTCCACCCTAATGCCACCTTTCTGTGGCATCAAACGGGGAGCGGGCCCAACACACAACACGATAGCGCAAGGCTACACCGTGGAAGTCCCAAGTGCTGTCCACGCACAGTTGCAACAAATGTTTGCCGGAAAGGCGCTAAAAACGGTGCTTCACTGTTTTTCATCACTTTGTCTTTCCGGCCGACGCATCCATCGCCGCCGCCGCTTGGAAGTTCTGGAAAAAAAACAATCTAGAGTTCACAGGTTGCTACACCACACGGATTTGCGGTGTAATTTTTGTTTTTTTTTGCCCCAATTGCCTATGTTTGAAAACTGTTGAAAGCACCCACGAATGCTGACGAATGCCGCGCTACCGATTACAAAAGGGTTGAGATCGACTGGTAACCGGAAAACTGCGTACTTATCGTATGACTTCCACCGCGACACTGTGGTGTGTGCTGGACGTTGGTACATTTTGTCACGATCAGTTCCAAAGACCAGAGGGTGGGCCAGAATTTTATACGTTCTGAAAGCTTTGACAGCCAAAGTTATAGTCGCCAATTTGCTACGGTTCCGAGCTGGATGATCTCATTCGGCACGACGGTCGAGCAACTGCATGGAATGTACCAGCCTAAAAACAAAGGGTGTAACAAACACAGCATCTTTTTTTGGGGGGGTCCGTGTCCGTGTGGTAATCTAGACGGCACCGGGGCATCGGTAGAAATATTTCGAAAAACCTAAGGGTTCGATGACGCCATGGACACCGAAGAAATGGGTGTATACCGGCCAGAAGAAAAGTAATTTTTTTTTGCCCCTGTCTCGAGAGTGTAAGTAAAAGGGTGGTCCGGCACAAGCAAATTCCGGTATCAAACAGCGACGGCACGGGTGCTGTGAAACCACTGCTTTTGCCTTGCACTGGAGCTGGATTGTGTTGAAGTTATTTATTTATTATTAGCAGAACGCACAAGGCGCCGTATGAAGCGGCAACATCAACATAAATCAATCAAGTTGATGCACAGGGGGGTCAGGGTTTAAGGTGTGACGACTTTTGCACAGCAACCGTTGAATCGTTACAGGTTACAGGTTCAATGATCTACGAGAACGAGACGGTGCTTGTGGTGGAGGTGTGTCATAAAATTGGGTACACACTGGCCAATCCATTGAAGCGCATGAGAGACCGGTAATGGCTGCAATGTCTTACAAACGCTCTTACGCTTGCTGTGAGTAACATCCAGCATGTAAAATACCAAGCGTCGGTGAATGACCGATGACCGGGTTGGTGCATGTGTGGTTGGCGAGATCTACTGTCCAGGCGTTTTGTGGGGCACTCTATCGCCCGGTTTCCTTTGTGGTTGATAGCAGAGTCGAAGGAAGTACGTCGATGACGCACACCCGTGCCACAGAGATTGATAGTCAGCGTTCATAGAAGACCGTGTTTGATGGTTGATTGATGGGCAGCATCCTTTTCCAAGCATCGCCGAACTATCGCCCGAACGATTGCCCAAACTATTGGGTCGATATCGTAGATTCACCCGCCAAGCACACAAAACCATCCAGAACCATCTTTATCAGTTCACTCGCATCGCTTCGGCAAACCGTCGCTGCACACGTCCGGAAGTGCACGATGTAAGGAATGGCGAAAAAGAATGGCGACCCTTGTCGCGACCCCGGACAGGCACCCGTTCCCTAAGAGGTGTCCCAAAGGGCTACGGGGCACCTTTGTAAACTCGGTAAAAAGGCACCGACGCCGACGGGCACACTCACTTACAAAGTAACAAGCAGAGGAAGGCAATGTAATGCAACGTCCGTTGCCAACGTCCGACTCTCGGAAGCTTGGTTCGCCGCCAGGCCAGGCCGAAAGTTTACGTTAATTGCACTGGCACACGGGATGAGGGGACGATTATCGCCGCTGACTGTTTTCTCTTTTCCTTTGACACCCCCCTCCCCCCCCCCCCCCGTTAGGCAACCATGTAGAGCGTTCTGGACGCGAGCGTGGAAGCTGTGCGTTCGATAGCATAGCATTTCTCCTTTGCAACACTGGCGCTTATGCTCCGCTCTCTCGGTGGTGCGCGCACACCCGAGCTTACAAGCCGCCATTACTTCGTGGGCACACGATCACGCCTTTTTGTATTTCCAAGCCTTACACCGTTTTACAGAAGGGGGGAACCCGTACCTTTTGCGAATGTTTCATTTGTTTCGGACGTTTCGTACGATTCGTTGTAATATTCGCTGCTTATCGTCGAAGGACACCGCACAACACCGCACACCCGCGAACTACACTGATTTTGTTTTGCCACCTAGTTTAGCGAAAAATGCAGAGCCAGTTTTTTGCCATTCACAAAAAGAGAATCCTTGTTGCCTTTGCACCGCACGGCAAGCAGCCCGATCACGGCCCGATAATTACTCAGCGAACCAAGTGGTGCTGCCACTTGCCGAAATGATTCATTTTCGTCCACCGATTCGTGCGGGCGGGGGCCCCGGTAAGTTCGCGAAATCACTCCGACTGCCGACCATATGCAGCTCCCGGACGGTGGTTCTTTGGTCACTGGAGAGAGCCGCCCAGTCTGTAAAAGGGGCCACTCACTTATGGCAGCGTGTAACCGGACCGTGGTCGGTGCATATTCCAGGGGCGCTGCTGCCGCGAATGTGCCACTGGCCGGGGATGGTTGGGATGAGAAACCGATAGAACCTCTGGTTTGGGGCACGCGCGCGCTTTCACAACATTACAACCAACTAGCGAGGGTAGAGTAAGTTTAAAATTTTCACGGGCGCCCGTCTGCTGCTGCGTTTTTCGATCTCTCTACGTTCTTCTCGCAGCACAAGCAGCGCATCAAGCTTCAGCCTCCACCGACATCTGTGTAAGTGACCGATTATGACTCCCGTAACACGGAGAGAAAGAACGCACCCGTTCGAGCTCGTACGCACACATCATATTCCAGAGCATCGCTCTCTCTCTCTCTCGCTGCCGAATGTGTCTACCTGCTGCTGCTGGCCACTGCGCGCTGCACCAAAAGGGAACGGCTCCAGCGACGACGACGTCGATGGTAAGGTGGTGTTCCAAGAGCACCAACACATTCACAAACACTCTGCCACCAGCGAGATCTATCTGACGAAATGTTTGTGGATGTATGCGCGAATCGCTTCGTACGCACAACGCATCTCAAACCCAGCGCCTCTGTTTCTACCGTCCGTCCGTCCGATGTTGGAAGGACCTTACGCACACATACACGCACACACGCACACTGAAACAGTTTACATTCCTACTCCCACTCCTGCTGCGGCCCAGCCCAGCGCGCGGCTGAGGGAAGTAAAAGGGATAGCAGAAACTGCAGAAAAACCCTCCAGCATGAAGCCGTTCACTGGAGTTCGGTTCGCAGTTTCCACAACCTCGGAAAAATAAAGGCCGGTCCTGTAAGGGGCCGTGTATTTACCTGTTTATATGTACTACTGGATTTATGATTTTACAATTATCCTACACTTAACATGGCTTATAACTTGGGCTCTCATTTTGCCGTCCAGCCCTCTTGTTGATTGCTTCTCTGCGGCGCGACTATCGCGTAAGCACAACATTTATCTCCGTCACGCAGCGTGAAATGAGCCCCCGACGCAGCCAGTGCCCGTCACTGTGGCTATACTGTCAGGTTTGCTGTTTCAAACGCCGCCCGCGACGGTTACGGCATCGCTGTGCACCCTTTCCCTGGCACCCTTTCCCTTCCCGTGCTGGCCGGGTGATAGTTTGACAAACATGTCCCCAGCTGTCCGGTGACGGTCGAGCCCGCTCGGTCCGCAGCAGACCCCCGGCATCGGCAGTGCGCGGCATTTGAAAATGCCTCCAGCGAAAGGGTTAACTCCCGAACCGGGCGTACTAAACTGGTCGCCCAGGTCGGCTGTCACGGGCCCATTCGCTGCAGTAGTGTAAATTTGGTGTGGATTTGATTTAATGGCCCTGATACACGCAAGGTAAACAGAATGTGCAGAAACATAAACAAAGCGCGGTTTTGGCGATAACTTGCTTTTCAGGACCGTGAGCGTGCCGCTCGCGAACGTTATCGAACGTTTGCACGCCGTCCTGCGTTGCCAAAAGTGGGCAAAACGAGCCCAAACGTTTCGTTTCCGCATGACTGATTTTCACGGTTTAATTTGCATTCAGCGAGAGTGGGCACTCTGGGCGCTTGCCCGTGTTCAATCAACAGCCGCTGGGACGCTGGGCCGTCGCAGAACAACAACGGTCTCTTGCGACCGGTGGTTTTGTAGATCATCGTGGCCACCGACCGCCCGAAGATGCGTGGATATGTTTGGCAAAGCGATCGTTGCATTTCAAGCTCAAGCTAACGATCGTTACTACGGCGACGCCGCCGCCGAGGTGGTGCGAAAGTACACTCATATCGTCCGTTTCAGCCGCAGCGGTGCCTCGAATCACTTAACCACTTTATGGTTCGACCACCACCTGTGCGTAATAAGAAACGAACCACCGGCCGACCGGCCGGAAGATTTGCAGGTGTTTGAGCGGAACCACCGGCTGGCCGTAACGAAGCGTTACTGTGGGAAATGATCGATTCGCTGTACTGGTTTCTAAAAAAAATCTAAAAACCATTCACAAAAACCCAGATGATACAGATGATGCCGTGAACGTGAAAAAACCAATGTTTGCTAGCCCCCGAAACCCGAAACTGGCGTGGGTGTTTGATGCGAAAACTGCACCTCTGTGTGCACATTCTGATCTGACCTGTACCAAAATGTTCTACCCTCCATTAAACATTTTCAGCCACTGTTGGTCCCTAGAAATGCGCCAACGCGCGTACTTAGTGAGCGCTGGGTCGCCGCATGTAAGTAGAGAATGCACCCCGCACACCGTGGACCGCGGCCAGGACCGATCGCCCCCGGGGGGTCCTCGATCAAGCGCGGGGCAGTTCGCTCTGTTCGCTATTTATTAATCGCTGAACGCGAGAAAAACGGAAGCAAAAAAAAAAGAAAAATACGATTGGCACAACGGTAACGGCCGTTAGCGTTACTACGAACGACGAATGCCCAACTTGCACGCGGCCCAACACCGAGTGATTAAATATTCACCTCTCTACTCTCTATCGCTTTCTCTTTTCCCGCAGCATGGAATACAAAAACGAAGGTAATCGCTTGCTAGCCTCTTTGGTTCGATTTGTGTGCGCCACGGCGCCACGTGGGCAGGCCACGTGGCCACCCTCGAAACGGTTGCGCGCTCTCGATTCAAATCGACCGTTATATATGTGTTTGCTCAGCAGTTTCGATAGTTGGGTTCGGCCGACGCGCCGATTATAGATTAGTCCCGTGTACCCCGATTCGACCGATCCCACCTCCCAGCCGAGTGCCCATCCCCCGTGACCCAGCGTGTTCCGTTGACTGGCTGTTCGGTTGACGCGACTTTTTGTGTTGAAACAGTCGCCCAACAGTCGGGAGACGAAATCGCAAAGCCCATACACAACACGGTTATACAACGATCTCTCTTGACTGTATTGTAGGCCACAGTGGCGTGAACCAGCTCGGGGGTATCTTCGTGGGCGGCCGCCCGTTACCCGATTCCACGCGCCAGCGGATCGTGGAGCTGGCGCACGCGGGCGCCCGACCATGTGACATATCGCGCATCCTGCAAGTCTCCAATGGCTGTGTCAGCAAAATCCTGGGACGGTAAGACGGAAGCGAAATGTCCGAAGCCAACCACTAATCACCCACCCATTGTTGTATTGCCCATTGCAGATACTATGAAACCGGCAGCATCAGGCCCCGCGCCATCGGTGGATCGAAGCCGCGCGTGGCCACGCCCGAGGTTGTGAACAAAATTTCCCAGTTCAAAAACAATTGCCCCAACATTTTCGCCTGGGAAATTCGGGACAAGCTACTGAACGAGCGTATCTGCACACCGGAGAACATACCGAGCGTAAGCGTGAACGCTGCTGGCACTAGCTACCACCACTACGATGTATCTGGTCCCCTATCTAGGTTTCCTCAATCAACCGAGTCCTGCGCAACCTGACCGCCCAGAAGGAGTTTAGCAAAAAGCCGCACACACAGGACGCGCTCAGCGACGGGCAGGTGGTGAACTATCTGCCCGCCGGCAAGTCGCTCAACGATGCCCAGTTCATCCACTACAAGTACGGCGAGGGCTGCCGGGCGGTGCAGACCGGTGCGGAGTCGGTGCTGCGCATCAACGACGCGTACCGGTTGGCGGTCGGGCCGGCCGGCGACCCGGAAGCGAAAGCGTTCGCGGACCATGACAACACCAAGGGTAACCAGTTCATGAAGCACTGCTTCACCAACCTGGACGCTGCCTCCGCCGCTGCTGCCGCCGCCGCCGCCGCCGCCGCTTCTTCGGCGGCACCGAAGCAAACCTTCGTCGACAGCGACACGGAGCGGCTGAGCCTGAAGCGGAAGCTGCAACGCAACCGGACCTCGTTCACCGTCGACCAGATCGAGTTCCTCGAGAAGGAGTTCGAGCGGACACACTACCCGGACGTGTTTTCACGCGAGCGGCTCTCTTCCAAAACCAACCTCCCAGAGGCCCGGATACAGGTAGGTAGAAGGCAGCCGGCAGCCCCCCTTCCCCCGTGAAGCGCCAACCGTCTAACGTCGGGTTCGTTCGTTTCAGGTGTGGTTCTCCAACCGGCGAGCCAAGTGGCGGCGCGAGGAAAAGCAGCGATCGCAGGCCGTGTCGGAGGGCTCCTCGTCGGCAGCGGCAGCGGCCGCAGCCGCAGCGGCGGCCGCGGCCGCGGCGGCTGCCGTGCAGAATGCGTCCATCTCGTCCTGCTCGCTCAACCTGACTGCGCCGCTCGTGACGCACGTGTACGACTCGAACATGTGCGTCGAGGACTCGAACAGTAACTACCTGAGCAAAACGTACCCGCTGGAGACGTCGTTTCAGAGCCTGGAAGCGCTCAAGTCGGCGGCCCCACCCGCCGGCGGCAACCACCAGGCGGTGGTGGTGCAGCAGCAGCAACACTCGCCCGCCGCCATGTCCTTCAAGCTGGCGTTTCCCAACGCACCGAACCAACCGACCAACGGGGACGTCAGTGGTGGCGCTGGTGGTGGTAGCGCCGCTGGCGGCGATGGTGGAGCTGGCAGTGGCGGCGGTGGCGGCGGCGGCGGCGGTGCCCCCGTCAGTTCCGCTCCCACGCTCGACGCGTCCACCTGCTCGAACCTGATGGGCACCGTATCACTAAGCAATAGCAGTAGCTTCTCACACGTACCTACCTCGGATGATAAGTCGTTGTACAATCACTTTGCCTACTCGGCCGCCGCCGCCGCCAACATGCACCACAGCTACTCGGCCGCGGCCGTCGCCGCCGTCGATCCGTCCTACAACGGGATGTACTTGAAGAACCAGCTGTACAACCTGCCGCCCAACGCCGGTGTCCTCAGCTTCCAGTCGACGCTCGAGTGGAACAAAAGTTAATGGCAGGGAGCCGCCTTCGAGCCGGCTCAATCACTACCGATCATCGGCGACAAGTACTAAGTATCTCTCGGACCGCCGGACCGCCCCTTCCGGGCGGTCGCCATTTTTGCCTTTCATTTGTTTTTAAATGTTTTCCGTTGCCCGTCGTCGCAGTCGCAGCGCAACGCTGCGTGCGCAAATGAACGCTCATACCTCCGCGGACCTTTCTGCGCGGGGCGCCTTCCGAGGCGCCCGAGTTGTGTGATTAGGTGTGTGAGAGAGAGAGAGAGAGAGAGAGAAAGAGAGAGGGAGACAAAACACGAACAGTAGCAAAGTAGACACAATGTAGATCACATATATGGTGGGCGGGGTGCAATGGGGTGCACGAACAAAGGAGCCATGGCGGCGGGGCGAGTATATTGAGCCCTACGGCCCGCCAGCAGCCCCGGCCGAACGTACGTGCGTCTCACCAGGGAGCGCCTATAGAGTAGTGCCAAATAATGTTACACAATCGGATAATATCATTAAAACAAAAAAAGATATATATTCTTTCATATTCAGTGGGCATAGTGCTTGATCGGCTATGCCCGACGGGACGATGGTTGTTCTCATGTTTGAAGTATATAAGTATTTTTATAAAAAAGCCCGTGACCAACTGTAATCGCGCGACAGTAGGTCGCACAAATCGGACAAATAAGTAATGGAACAGAACGATGCGAACGTCCGCGAAACCGCCGTGGGGCCGCGGGGCACAGCATCCCCGCAGGCCACGAGCTGGCCGGAACGGAGTGAAACAATAAATAGTCAAGTACGCACAATCAAACGTCCCGCCGTTGTTAACGTTCTTGTGTGCCCTCTGCCCCCTTTTCATTTCTTTCGCAATCGAATCGATGCTCGCTGGTGGCGGATAGTGGTAGTTCCTTCTCCCGACTACCCGGAACAACCGGGTACTTCCCGAATCGAATCAAATTCATTCAAATAAAAATTGACCGTTCGACTACGCAATTTCTTTCGCAAAAACTAAACGAATTAAAAATTGAAATTACAAACATTAACAGAGTGGAAAGCAAATGGTTCAAAACACTTAAAGTAGTAGTGCAAAGCGAACTGCTTGTGGTTGCAGAATTTCTTTCCAACTCAAACGAAACAGAATTGTTCCAACAAAACAAGCGTAAAGACGTCGGATTTTCAGTGGTTGTTTTTTGTGGTTTTTGTTTTCTTTTACTCAGATTTGCTTTTGATTTACGCGTCTGAGCGTATGCTTGTATGCTTGTGGGGTGGCATAATGCGCGCCGGGGATCAATTTCTTGGTTTTCCGCCTGTGTTGTTGTTTTTTTTGTTTGCTTTGTTTTTTGATCATATATGTAATTCATGTTACTTATCAATTCACACACATCAAGTCCCACAGTGTCGTCTCGTTCGATATTATTCTTACATATAAATGTTTAATGACAAAAAAAATAAGTTTCATCTGGTGAAGAGAGGTGTGCGTGCGTCCGCGTGTGTTCGTGTTGGAAGATTTCGGCCGTACCGCGCTCCACACGTTTGCTCCAACATCCTGCTCTCCATAAATGCGCGTGTGTCCGTCCGGTAAAGTCCCTTTTCTGTGCTACATTTTCACTACCGCCCTTCCTCGCTTCCTCCCGCCCTCCACCAACCACCCGTTTTCGCTCTCTCTCTCTGTCGGTGTCTTTCTGTGCTTCTCACAAACGGTGCTCCTGGAAAAAGCTATGAAAATCCGTTCCGGCCCGGCCCGGCCACGGGCTGGTGTGGCGAGATCAAGGACGTGCCCGGCCCGGCCTCTACACTCATCCCTTCAGCACGTTCTCACTCTTTAGGAACTCGTCGGTTAAGTCTAGGCCATTGCGTTGCACCGGGCTGTGCGCGAACGGGTGGCAGTCGTCGTTCGCCTGCTGCTGGTGCTGCTGGTGGTGGTGCTCGCGCATGGCCGCCCGCAGGTGCTCGCCCGTCGGATCGAAGGTGGCACAGGTGTCGCTCGAGCGCGTGTCGTCGTGGCAGCGACCGAGCGACGGGCCGTGCGGATTACCGTGCCCCAGCAGGCTACCGAGCGGGACGCCGCCGGTGCCGGCGGATCCACCGCTACCAATGCCACCGCCGCCGCCGCCGCCACCGCCACCACCACCGAGGCCACCGCCGATGCCGTTGCCGAGGCCACCGCCGACGCCGTTGCCGATGCCGGCGTTGGACGAGACGACGGCCTGCGCTTGCGAGACGGCGAGCCGCAGGGCGGCCTCGGCCTGCGAGCGCAGGATCGCTTCCGCCTGCTGGATCCGTATCGCCGTCTCCGAGGTGGCCGGACAGTGGTTCTGACCGAGCGGGGACTCTGTAGACGCCACGGGATATTTTTGACGGTTAGCTAGTGGGTATTTGGAGTCGTTAAAACTAAGCATATTACTTTTCTTCTTCAACGGACCAAGGTTCGCGTTACCGTGCAGGTCGCCGTGCCCGTGCATGGAGCTGTTCTTGAACGTCTGCCCGATGCGCATGGCCGTCGCCAGGTTGACGACGGCCGCCTGCACGGCGGACGGCGTCCCGTCCGCCGGCAGCATCAGGTCCGGCTCGAACTTCGGCTCCTGTATCATCATCATGCGCGAAAATTGACTATTATTGTTATCCATCGTGTTGCCGCTTCCGCCCCCGCCACACAGCGGCCCATCACCGACACCACCGCCACCGGCACCCCCTTCGGCACCACCGGCGCCGACCAGCCCGGAGGCGCCACCGTTGCTGCCGCCGAGCGTCGCACCGAACGGTAGCCCGTGCGGGTTCGGCAACCGATGGTTATCGAATACCGTGGACCCACCACCACCACCCGCCCCGCCGCCACCACCGCTGCCCCCTTCCCCAACGGCGCCCGTCGTCCCACCAGCACCACCACCACCGTCGCCATTTTTCTCCGAGCCCATCGTGGACGAGTTTTCCGAGTAGTTGAGCGGCGATATGCTGTTGTGGGTGAGCTCCTTGACGGCGGCCATCGGGTTCGAGAGGCCAGCCACGCCACCCATGCCCACCAGGCCGGCGCCCGATTCCTTCTCGCGCTGCTCCACCACGGCCTTGGTGAACATGTACTGCGCCGCGAACTGGTGCTTCGGGTCCATCTTCATGTGCTCGATGTGCGTAATCAGCCCTGAAAACCGAAGACGGTATGAGAACGCCCAAAAGCCACACAGTGAACCCGGCGCGCTTACCCGATTCATGCGTGAACACCGCCTGGCACACCGAGCACGGCCACATCTGCAAGTTGGATCGGAATGTCGGGGTCCGCGGGTGCGTCAGCAGATGCTTCCGGAGGCAGCCCTCGTTGACGTAGTGCTTGCCACACATCGGGCACGGATGGTTCGCCACGCGTCGTTTGACTGCGGGGGACAAATGAAATCACCGGGCATCAGTCGCCGTCGCAGAGCCGCCAGCTTGTCAACACGGAGAACACTTACCAGCCACTTCTTTGTGTGTATACTTGATGTGTTCGTTCAGCGCTTCGACGCCGAGGAAAATTTTGCTGCACACATTGCACGTCACACTGTTGGAGTTGCTGATCAGAGCCGCATGCTGCTGCAGTACGCCCAGGTGTAGTTGTAATTCCTATAATAAAGAACACGCTTTAGTCGGTAAGAGCAACAGATACAGACGCAGCCCTACCTTGGAGGTGTGGGTCCGTAAACTGGACTCGGTAGCGAAGCCCTTGCCGCACAGGTTACAGTGGAATGGGCGACTCTTGGCACGCTCGACTTGGGCATCGTGGTTTCGTAAATGCTGTTGCAAGTTGGAAAGCTGAATAAATGCACGACCGCAGTCTGGCAGGTGGCACTTGTACGGGCGTTCACCTAGTTCGAAAATGTCAATCGGGAGCGGGATCGAATGGATAATGGCGCGCAGAGCGACAGAGTGACAGGCGAAACAAAAGAGTTGATAAAACAAACACACAGACACACACTCACGGCTAGCTTCGTCGGATGCGGAGCAAATCACTGCCACAGCGATCGGCACGACGATTGCCTGGCCTTACCACCAGCAATCAGTGAGCAGTAATTTGCGGGCACGAGATGCTAGCTGTGCGGTGTAATAGAACATGTAATGAAATACAATCGGATACACTATAGAATGCCATAAGGTTGTTTGTAAAACACAGTCAATACGTAACACGTTCGTGAATTGTTTGCTTTTAGTTTGGTTGCCTCTGACAAGCCGGCTGACAGGTGGCCAGCACTACTACATGGCCGCGACAAAAAAGGAGCAGCAGTTGAGCCAGACCTAGGTTCATAGATTAGGCAAAACGTCCCGTCGGGGGGGGCCGCAAGAGCCGCTGGATGCTGGGTTCCGGCGCTTCAGTAACCCGGACACGGAGGATCGCAAGTGAGTATATACGGGCTACGTTGAGCCAAGCTTGACCCACTTGACCCACATCGCTCGTCTTGCTCACCTTTCTTCGCACTCACCTTACCAGGCTGGGTAGTGGAAGCCACAAACAGGGGCTCCTACTCGCCTACTCGGTATACTAACCTCGGTTACGTTCTACTTTACTTTACAGTGTTGCGAACTGTTGCATTTCTGTCGCGAGTTCGGTCCGCTGAGTGGAGAGGACCCGGACGACGCTATCCGCCGCCCCGCCCCCGCCAGTCCCTGGTGGTTACCGGTATGCAGGCGCGTGTGCTGCTGCACATGGGAAAGCTGCTTGAACTTTCGATCACAGTAGGAACATTTGTAGGGTTTCTCGCCGGTGTGGACGCGGATGTGCTGCACCAGCTGATGGTTGGAGGAGAAGCTCTTCAAGCACTGCTGGCACTGGTGCGGTTTGTTTTCCGGTGCCGCTAGCTGTGGCAGCAGGTTCTGCACCGACAGGATGTCGCCCGTGCAGTTAAGCTCGGCGGCGGCCCCCGGTACGGCGCACAGGTCCCGGACGTGTTGTATCTGCATTCTGACTCTGTACCGTGACGATAACGCGTTCCGCGATAAGCCGCCCGCCCCGCCGGAACCCGCCGGATGATTGAAAAAGAGAACGGGAGAGAAAAGAGAGAGAGAGAGAGAGAGAGAGAAACCAGGGGCAAACTCCTGGATAATTAAATTGGCACAACTTGAAACGCAGCCGCTACGCAGCAGTAGTAGTAGTAGTAGACGGTTGATATTGTCACGCGGTCATGCGGCAACTCGATCGCCCAGTTCTTCACTTTCGTACAACAACATCCGGGTAGGCGGGGAGAGTGCCGGGATCGAGCGAAGCTAGAGTAGGTGAGGCAGCATCCATTCGGTGCCGACCCGGCGACAAACAGCGCCAGCAACCGTAACAACCGTAACATGCTCTTCTCGTTTTGACTTGCCAACAGTTCACTGTGAACTAATTGTGTGAATATTTGCCCTTCCAGCAGCCGCACCGGAAACAATCAAACGAATGTATCAATCTGTTTCCAATCTCCCATCGGTGCCACCGCCAAGAATCTGGTCCCCTCGCTAGTTAGTGCAAAACGCTAGCCGTTCGCTTCGCCACCGCAGCATAGCCGAGAGCTGAGCGTCTTGCTCGGTAAGCCTCGGAAGCTGGAGCCTAAAACTGTCGTTTCACCAAACCGCCCAACTCAAACCGCCCACCCCGCCGGTACGGGGCGATGATTTGTTTAAAACCCGACCGAGTCTTGCTTGGGCGGAAGGTGTGCGTTGTTTAATAAGAGTTGCCTCGCTTTCCCGAACGCCTCGCTTGACGTTGGCGGGGCGGATTTCGGGGTGGATGAAACGCATATAAGACACTCGAGAGACACACCTATCTCTCGGGGCCTGAATGAAATCACAGAGAGCGAAATGGAAAAAAAAACGAGGCAAAAGAAAGGCGTTTTTTCCCCCAAGTGGACAGAACACCTCTAAATTAGTAGGACCAGGTTTCAAGTTGTTCCGTTCGGCAGCTACCGATGCGATTCATTGCCTCGTATTGCACACTCCGTCCCTGTCCACTTTTCGCACTTTGGCCCTTTTTGGGACGATGGGAGGCATCCTAGGGTGGATGCCGCGGAAAGTTTTATCAACCCGCCAGCCAATCGGCCATTATCAGCAGGGAACGCTCCAGCAAGGACGTGTTCGCTGTTAAACAACTAACCCCGTTCGTCGCGGTGCGTGGGTAAAGGCACCTAGTCGTGAATTCTCAAAACTAGACCGTGGAAACGCTCGGGACGCTCGACTTGCCCTGTGCCTGATTGGTGTCAAGCACGGACAAGGATCGTACGTTTGGACCCAATTGATTGTAACGCCTTTTTGGGCCACCTGTCTCGTTAGCCAAAAAGCGGGGGAGGGGCCGTCCGCATTTCAGCAATTGTTGTCGGCCATTTTTTTTCTCTCAGCTGGCAAATTGACTTGGAATTTGTTTGTTGTAGTAGAGGTTGTTGTTGTTGTTGTTGGTTGTTGATGTGGTTTCCTCACCTCGACAGCGTTCGATTGCTTCTTTGGTCGTTTGAATCTTTTGCAAAACGGCAATACTAATCATGACCCGCCGCCGGGCCACCAGTTTCCTCATCAAGTTTGCTCGAAGCTTTCGAAACACAAAAAACATATCCTGTTGGCTCTGGAACGGTACCAGGGACGTGCTACACTACCTCTGTGAGATTTGAGACTTTAAAATGGATTCAATCGAGAACATGATTTTCGTTTAATTAGTGTGCGTCGACGTGCTCTAGGGAGGTGATGCGCATCCGCTCTGATCCAACGGCCGGCTTCTTTTCGCTTTTCTTCTTTTGGGTAATTTTCTTTTTTCCTACTTTTCTTTTCGCTTTCGCTTTCGTTACAACGTTTCGCTCAATCGTGTTTCGTTCTTTGAATCTTTCGCGCGTTTTCCGATTTTCGTTTCGCCGCACGAACGGTGCGCGTTGCGTCCCGTGCTTGCCGTGAGCGAGCGTTCCGTGCCTCCGCCCTGGACTGGTATGGCCACTACGCCCGTGATTCGCCCACCGAACTAGGGCCAAAGTTTGCGCGCGTTCTAGTGCACGCGTGACCGAGCTAAAAAGTACCGCGTACGAAGGGCGTCGAGCGCATCGCGCAGCGTGCACTTTTAAGTCGGAAGATTTTCAGTTTCAAAAATTTCAAATTCCAAATCCAATTCCAGTTGCAAGCTCCGATAGGCGAACTCGGTAGGCTGACTGAACCCCGGGACTTGAGAGGCTTGGCGCACACGGTCTGCCCGCCCACGGACAAGCACGCACGCACGGAAGGGGGCCTCGCGAACGCACGCACATGTAAAGTACACTGCACAACGACGAACGCAAACCCACGCACACACACACACACGCACGCACACGGTCAGCAGCAGCAGGAGCAGCGACGGCAGCAGCAGCAGGAGCAGCAGCAGCAGCAGCACACAGCACACAGCGCTGACTTGCAGACGGCCGGACGGCTGGACGTTGCTCTTCCGCAAGAGGTTGGCGAAGAAATGAAGCGAAATCTTCACCGAAACCCGGATACCGTCTTTTCGTCCTTGCCACGGACGCCCGGCGCATCTTCGGCCCATCGTCGTCGTCGTCGTCGGCGTTCGAGCCGACGATTGCGAGAAAAGAAATTCATACATGTGACGAAAGTTGTTTAATAATTGCATCACTACTGCCGCCGTTGCTGCTGCTCGAAAGTAAATAACAGCTCCCCGGCGGCTAGCCGTTGGTGCCGGACTTCCGACGCGTGTGAAGCTGCAGGTGCAGCTGCGGGCTAAATTCCTTGGCTAAATCCCCGGGAATGCTCCTAGCTTTAGGCGAAACGAAGAAGGAAGAATGCACGTTAAGAACGTGACTGAAGCTGAATCGGAACTACCGGCGGACCGGCATTTGGATGCCGATTAGGGCAAAAGGGTGTGAAAAGTTACATCTGGGCGGTACTGGGCTTTGGTTTAATTTTCCTCTACTTGGCCACCGGAAGCTGAAGCTCCAGCTCCAGCATGTTGGGCAATGTAGTAGTAGTAGAAACTGGCCCCTGGTTTCGCACAATCGAGTCGAAGCAACAACGGTGCTTATGATAAGAAAGTTACAAGATCGGCAGTTGAATGCTGGAAGTCTTCGGAATCGTAAGGATACAAATGAAACGCTGTACGGCACATGGCTGACCGATTGCTGCTCGTCTGCTATGACTCCCTAAAAAACCAAGCTATCGAGCTATCGAAGTTTACGTGTATGGTTAGGCTGAGGCCTTATCTAGAGTGCCGGTGAACCATTCTTAGTTTCAAGTTCAAGAAGCATTACCAAGCCAACGCAATAGAACCAGCACCAGCAATCTGTGTATTTCGTTCAGGAAGGAACCTCGGAAGGTCGAGGATGCAGGAATGCATGATGCAGGATGCAGGATCGAGGTTCGATCTTAACTTAAGCGAAAAGACTTTCGGACTTCGCCGAGACCGGCTTGACAGAGCCCGTAACAGAGGGACACAACGTTGCAGTGAGCAACAGCGATTACAATTGTCGCTCGGTCGGCTATGTAATTGAAGGCGGCGGGTAAGAAGAAGAATCGCAACTCGCGACAGCAAGAGAAGCCTAGAGGACCTAGAAGGCGGAAGAAGATTTCTGTGCTGTGCTATGTCCATCTCTTATGTACCGCGCGGCTTATTACAGTGCAAACAGTTCGGTGTCTTCGGTCGGTACTTTGGGACAGCATAGGTCATTGCAACAAGCCCCCCACCCCCCGGACACACACTCCAGTGCATTTCTGCATTACTGAACGCACTCTCCAGGAGACTGGAGGCTGAAGACGGCAACAACAACACCCACAGGAGTCACGAGTGCACCACTCCACCACCAACCCCCCCCCCCTGGGTATGTACTCCACTCCAAACTAGCATGCGTATGCATTCATTCTTTCTCTCTCTCTCACAGGCACACAAATACACTCGCATGCGTACAGACCCTTGTGTCTCCGCCGAGCTGGCTGGCTGCCGAGAACCCGGAAGCTGGCGTGCGTACTGATGGTCCGGGTGGTCAACAATGTGGTCAAATCTTTGCTCGCCCCCACCCCCGGCCCGACCGGTCTCCCGCTCCTGCTCTTCGATCCTCGGCGGAGCCTTTCGTCGACCTTCGGACAAACTCACGGGAATGGCACTTGGCGTGTGCCGAGTGCACTCGGCACTCGTATGAGCCAGAAAGCGAGAGAGAGACAGGGAGAGAGAGGGAGAGAGAAGACGGGCGGGCTGCTACTGACGACGGTGGGACGGACGTTGCATTTGTTTTGTTTGTGCATCCACCTCTAATCGCTTCCACCCGCAACCAACCCACCCAACCCCACCGGACCGCTTCCGGATGGGACCAGATTGGGGGATCGCTGCCCTGAGACCATCCATGTGCTTGTGCACCGATGGGGAGATGACCGAAGCAGAGTCGCCATCGCGCTGATGCACTTTTCGAGTATTCCTTCACATACAAACATATGCACATGCACATGCACTTTCCGTGTGTGGTGGGGGGTCAACTTTCTTTGCTCGATTCTCCCCACACGCACTCACACATGCACGCACACGTACTTCGTGCGAATTTCCGTTCCGCGGCTGCGGCGGCTTGAGGTTCTGATACAAACGTACACATATACGAGATCCCGGCCCGGGCCCGTCCACCGGTCCTTTCCTTGGGTCCATCCTTAGGGGCCCCACGCCCCGCACCACACGCGGAGCCGAATACGAACCTGCGTTCTAGTAGCCGTGTAGTCCGGGCGACAAAGGAACCGCCGTCCTGGCGGCGGCGACGATGACGTCCTGGGGGTGGTTGATCGGGGCTCGACGGCACGATGGCACTTGAGATCACGGTGTGTGCTGTGTTTGCACGCGCTTCGTGAGCAGCTACTTCGCAGCACTCCGCAGGTTCGTGAGTCACGCACCCGCCCGTCCGATAGAGTTTAGCGCGTCCGCGTCTCTGCGTGGGACCCGCACACGGTTCCTTCCTCTGGCTTTGTTTTTGTATTCGTCGCTCGTCGCTCGTCGTCGTCGTCGTCGTCACTCTGACACCACCACGATCACGTCATCTCTCCCGCGAGAGATGGTCGGTCTCACCAAAACCACGGACGCGGAGTGAAGCAACACAGCAACAAAAAAAAAGAGCAAAAAAACGGCACTAGCGCTCCGTTTTGCCGCACGCGCACTACAGGAAAACAACGAAAAACGTGCCACGGATGGGTGGCAAGGGGTAGGCGCAGACCGGTGGGCGGAGAGGGAGCGGAGGGACGGACGAAAAAACGATAGAAATTTAAAAACCTGAACAAACAAAATCCACTCATAATGTTGTCTCGTGCAGCACACATACACCGACACCGGCGGGCCTGCAGAAAGAAAGAGAGAGATGGGGGGAGAAAGAGATAGGGAGAGTTCCATTGCTAACAAAAAAGAGGAACATTCTGTCCGGAAAACCGGAAAAAAGGAGGCGATTGGAGTTGCATTTTGTCCCAATTGTTTGTCAACTTTCAGAGCAACAGAAAAGGCCTTTTTGGCTGCTGTCTCTCTGTGGGAGATGTCACCGGCTCAGGATGATGCTTCCCCGGTCCGCGATCATCTCGTGGCATCGTGGCATTTCGAACTTACGCTGGAAAATGGAAATGCTACCACCCACAATGATGTACAAAAATGGCCACAAATACATAGGGGGCACAGCATCTGCCATTCTTTCCGGTTGATCGATTTTTCGACCCCGTTTGTGCTCTCGTTGTTCACGTATACACACATAGCACCGAAAGAGAGAGAGAGAGAGAGAGAGAGAGAGAGAGAGAGAGAGAGAGAAATGAACGGACAGCACCTTCACGACCGAACGTCGTGCGCGTGCGCGCGTCCACGTGAAAACTGTGCTCACCACAAGCTGTCAATTGCATAGTAACGAAACCGAAACACATACAACATACGCTGGAGACGAGAGAAACCCCATTTGGTTGCATTTACGTGCGTGCGTGCGAGTACACGGTGTGCGCCGCGAATGACAGTTGCATGTCAGTTGACACGTGATCGCGCGACGGTGAGATCGCCACACGTTTGAACATTTGAATGACCGTTGAATGAACGTCAGTACGCAGCCCGTACCGAGTCGAGTATCAGTTGATCCTTGCCGACGACGAGCGCTAGGGAAAGAAAGAGAAAGAGTGCGGAAGAAGAAAAACAAAGACGCCAAACGCACACCGATTGAAGCTATTGTTTTGGTTTCTTCTCTATTTGTTCTGAAATCATTTAATGATACGGCATTTAATTTTACAGTACATGTACAGTGTGTGTGTGTGTCTGTGTTTGGGTGTGTTCGGAATTTGCTCTGCACCACCTGCCCTGTCCAGGCATTGCTTGTTGCCCCTGCGCCCCTAGCACTACTAACTTGCCACTAGTTACTGAGTTGTTACACATATTGCAGACCTGCTTGCTAGGGGGTTTTCGGGGTAGGTACGTCCTTTTCCGCTTCACCCCTTTCCCCGCTGTCAAGCACCCCCTTAACCCGGCGCAAGTGACCCCCCCCCCCCCCCCCCCTCCGGGGGAAGGGGCGTAAAAGAAACAAGCCAACAATATATTGTCGCTATGTAAACGTAATGAAGAGTGTGCATCATCACTAGAGAGAGAGAGAGCGAAAAGGGGGAATGTACTGTTTCCGATCTAAACCGAACCTCAATCCAAAAAACCGTGCTACTTATGTAGGCGATACGCGTTTCAACTATTACAGCAAGAAGTGCACACCGGAAACCCCGGTGCCATTTCACAGCGAGAGCCCTGCCAGAATCTCGTCTCGAATCTTAACCGTTCAATGAATTGCGATTGCGCGCCCAGGGCGCGCCCGCCGCCGCTCCGCCCGCCCTACCACAACAAACAGAACAGAAAAAGTAAAACAGAAAACAGAAGAACATCAAACAATGTATGTATCTCACAAGCATTTTCTTTGTCTGCCAGCACCCACACACTTACGGGTTTTCCTTTTGCCGAACGCTCCATTTGTATAGTTCCTTTTCCCTTTTCTTTCTTTCTTTCCATTTCTTCCTTTTTTTTTGTTGCTCAGTTCGATTTGGAGGAAAATCATAACGGATCCTGCCGGGGTTTCTTCACGCATTCCTCAGATTTTGCTCCTTACATATAATTTCTTGTTGTTCCAATTATATTCAATAATCCTACGTAATGTTGCTGTTTTCTTTTGCAATTACTTCTAGCTTAAAGTGTACTGTTGTTGTATGCGTGAGAATGCTGGTGTGTGTTTGTGTGTGTGTGTATGAGATAGCTGCTTGTTTTTATTTTATCTTCTTGTTTGATTTGCTTTATCTAGCACTGATTTCATTTCTAAACTTTCCGCTTTGTTTTCTATCGCGTGTTCCGTTTGTTTGTTTTTTTTCGTCATACCTTTCCTTTCAAGTTATGGGTTTTCCAACGGCAAAAAATACTCGAGGGGGTCGTTGCTCCTCTACATTTTAGTCGTGACTTTGTTTGTGTTTGCCTTTGCTTTAGTTTGTTTGTTTGTTTTTGTTGTTCTTGTTTTTTTTTCTAGTTAGTTTAATAATTTAAATAAGGGAATTGATTTAGGTTTTTGCTTAGTTGAGAACGTGCTGCTGATAGTTGTGTTCCAGCGGGCCTTCGCCAGAGCCAAACGCACTATCGTAGCCCAGATTCTCGTCGGACGAGTCGTCCTTCAGGTGCTCTAGTATAACATTGTCACTACTGCTTCGGCCCTTCATCGAGGATTCGTCTTTCCATTTGTCCATCGATCGCCTCCGCGCGTTCATGAAGAAGTTACCGACAGTTGTCGGTTCCAATCCCAGCTGTCGAGCGATAGTTACTTGCATCTCCTTGGAAGGCCGCTTAGTTTCCTAAAACCCAACACGGAAAGCGCAAACAAGCTCGTTAAACGTAACCGTTCCGCCACTGGGTCGGCATGGAACGTACAAATGTGTTTTATATTGCACGGAAAACAAAATCAAACAAATCAAATAAGGTATAAAAAAAAACAATGCACACCGGGTTATACTAAAATACGACGAATCAGGTAAGCGTAAGGTGCATCATGCTCATTTGAACATCGATAACAAGAATTTCCTAGAAACAAAAAAGACCAATAAAAAATCGGCGAACTAACAACAACCACAACATAAACGGCAAAGTGAAATCAAACATTCAGGCCCTCAGATGCGTGGGCCTACAGGAAACGAAAGAAAAAGTCCAGTAATAAGCTACAGAAATAAAGAGAAAGGGACAACAGTGGACGGGAGCAATATTGTGAGAAACAGAAGAATACCAACGAATATCGCTACTAGTAATTACTTATCACTCAAACGCATACTTTGAAAATTGCCTGAAGGGTCCTTCTCTGCAGATCTGTAAACACTAGTCGAGGTTTTTTCGTGTGCCCCATCATGACGTGAGTTTCGGGTTCCTCTGGTTTCTTAGAGTTAACTATTAGTGTGAATTAGTGTGTAACCAACCACAGTAGACCATCCAGCCATGTGCACGGTGTGTTAGCATTTGGAAAGGATACATGGTTGATAGAAAAAGAAACGATTTTGTTAATACTGCCGCTCGCATTAGAGCACTGTGGGTGGGAGGCTGTGGTTAGGCCGTTGGAACCATCGGTGCATGGGTTGCATAGCATTGCAGTCAGTGTACTGTATGACAATACAATGGCCACGGAATGGATGAGTTGGAAAGGGACGGACAAAAGGAGTGAAGGAGTCGAAAAATAAGATGAAAAATTAACCTGGTTTCGCCGATTGAGTAGCTTGAAATGAGAGAAAAAAATACAAAACATTATTCCCCGGTCATTATATCGCCAGATACCACTATCTACTAGGAGTGAAAAGAACAATAGTGCGGAGGTCTATAAAAAATAAATGAACAAATAAAATGTAACGGCGCAGGAGTTTTTTGTTTTATTCATAGCCATAAATAATCAACAGTCAACAGAAACATAATGTAAAATATAAAAAATTAAGCGAACATCGTACGAGTATACATCACAGTGCATTCAAAGCTTAGGTGCATCAGTCTTATTTGTTGGCTTTGCACGAGCACAGAAAAATGAATCACACAAATAGCGAACGAAAGTAACCAACATCGTTGCAACCATAAATGCATCACATGTCAATAAATGATAAATATAAAAACCAGAGGAAAAAAAATCGCAGTACTATAAAATATTCGAAAAATAAACCTTAAGTTGAACTGAAAACGTTAAACATAAAAACTACACAAATGAAAACATCGAATAAACGCTGTACGGCAAGGATTGAGAATGTAACGCTACTGGCAGTAGAAGTAACGAAGTACATCGTGTAAAGAGCAAGATACCTGCTAGCCTAAGTGCAGACATTCTCTGATATTCCGGTTCCTGTATCCATTTGTACATCCGACGGAACGTTTCACGGCCGGACTTTAGCTTTGACCACGGTTTCGGGTTCCGCAGCAGGTCGGAAAGCGTGCCTTGCGACCGACAGAGCACCCGTTGCGCGAAGATTGCCTGTGGAATGCTGTAACGCTTCAGCTCAGAGCTGATGCGGTGAGCCAGCTCTTTGGTGTTGATCTCCTCGATGTCACCGTTTATACATCCTACGTCACCAAGTGCCACGCACCCGCCCGCGCTTCCCTTGCCGATGCTACCACCGGCACCACTGCCAACCCCGTTGGTTAGCTGCTGATTGCACGATTCCTCTACCTTCTTCTCTTCCATCTTGACGTGTTCCAGGTCCGACTCATCGTACACGTCGTCAATAACAATCTCTTTACACAGATTAAGGTCGCTTATGTTGGTTTTTGAACTGAAAGACTTGCTAAGAAACACATGATGATGATCCTTGTGGCCGGCACCCACGCCGCTCCCTCCACCGTCGCCGCCTCCGCCACCCGGACCAGTTCCGTTGCTACCACTACCGGCACCGACACCGACGCTGCTGCCCCCGTGCAGTACCACGTCGGTTCCGTTAGGTTGCTGCTCGAGATATTGTACGGGGCTCGGATACTGCTCGGTGTCGTCCTTCGCGTGTCGCACCAGCTCGGATTTGCCCACAGTGCCGACACCCACCACCGACGCGACGGACGCGGCCGAGCTGAGGAATCGATCGTCCACCGCACCGAGGTTGGCGGGTAGCGGCGAGGCACGGACTAGAATACACTCGCTTTTCCGGTCATCGTCGTCCTTATCGGTGAGATGATCGGGCAACTTGGCGTCCTTCAGGACGTGATGGCTTTTGTCGTGCAGCTCCTGGTGCACGTCGTTGCTCGGCGACAGCTCCTGTACCGAGTTGATGTGCACGGGCGAGTGGATCACGCCCAGCTTCTCCAGGTTGTAGCACGAGTTGATCTCGATGTTCACGCCGACCGAGCCGCTGTTGATGCCGGGAAACGCCTCGCAGATGTTGCCACCGATCGAGTAGGCGAATTTGTCGGACATCGTCGAGATCGGGGGCAGTGGCTGCAGTGGCGTCAGCGTCGCGTACGAGGTGTTTGTGTTGAGGCTGACCGGCGAATCACGATCGTGCATTGGCGAGAGCGTTTGAAAGTCTGACGACATCATCGAGTCGACCGAGCCCGGGTTCTGGCTGCCCAGGCACATGTTGATTTGCTGCAAACTCTCCTGCGGATGGATGATCACAGACAACGCGTCCTGTTTGTGCTGCTGCACCAGAATCACCTCGATCTCGCCGAGCGACGACTGATCTTGGTGCGGGCTGTGCAAGTGACTGTCATCCTTTTGCGTTAGATGTTTACTGATTGCCTGCGTGTGCTGTTGATGTAGCTGCAGCTGCTGCTGTTGTTGTTGCTGCTGCTGGTGCTGCTGCTGCTGCTGCTGCTGCTGCTGCTGCTGCTGCTGCTGTTGCTGCTGCTGCTGCTGCTGATGTTGCTGTTGTTTCGATTTGGAATTCTGGGGAAAAAAGTTTCCACTACTAATAACACAGGGACGATCGTTATTGCATTGCTCCATCGTTAATTGTTCTAAGCGGTCAGTGAGCAGAGTTTCTCGATTTTCCTAGTGCCCCCGGGTCATTGTAAGAAAAATCATCGAAAAACGTACAACGGGGAAAGAGAAAGATAGATGGAAGAGACAGAGAGAAGAGAAGAGAAAGAGAGAGAGAGAGAGAGAGAGAGAGAGAGAGAGAAAGAGAGAGAGAAGAGAGAAAGAGAGATTAACAACAACTGTTCACGTTGCTAACTACTGTTTGTTTGTTAGGGTAATTGCGCTGAACAAATTGTTAACTTGTGGTTTCACTGAGCATCCACTAGAGGTTTAAAACCTGATAATGATAAGCAGAAAAATTTTACGAATCGGAAAACAGAATCCGTGCTCCGTCCCTCTTCTCGCTCCGCTTCGCGCTATCCTGCTCTTCTTGACACGGTCCTTTTGGCATCCAACGTCAATCATTTGGTCCACTTTTACACACAAGGTGTAACCAAAACTGTGGCGTACTGTGGGAGAGGGGAGGGTCGACGGCTACAAGGACCTCGCGCGTACGCATGATTTTCCTTTCGCGTGGCGCATCCTGTGGCAGATACATAGAACTCATTTGCCCTCCCACCGCCGCCAGAGCCAACATGCGGGATTCCAAACCTTATGAAACTTCTAATGCGGCCCCGCCGGTTTTCTTCCTTCCCGTTCTTTTCCACCCGGTCACCCCTCGCCACTAACAACCCTTACTCCCCCCCTTAAGTGTTTGGCATATCCTCCGAGGCTAGCTAGCCTATCGTTTTTTTTTGTTCGTCATGCGGAACACGCAGCACATTTGTGATGAGCCGTTTTATATAATCTTCCCAAGTATGCATGACGTCCCGGCCCAGTTCCGGGCTGCACTTCTGTTTGGAGGGTTGAACTGGGAAGAAAGCTAACGAAGATTCCGCGTACACCAGTATGTGGTGGTTTTGGGCTTGTTTTTCCTCCGTTCCTTGTGCGTTAACGTATTTTGCGAAAACGTAATTCGGTATGCACCGCAATATTGCCCCACAACAGCCGGACGGTAACCTATTCAGCCCGCTAACGATTGTGGGTGGAAAATGGAAACGAAATAGTTTTTTGGGGGCCTGCACTGCGGAAGGGACCCTGTGACGGTGTGACGACTTTACTTCTGCCATTGGGTCTCGCTGTACACGATGGCGAGCAGCCCCATTGGCAAACTTCCGTCGCACAGTGAAGGATCCCGATGGTTTTTCTGATTTTTGGGCTCCCCCCGGGGTGTGGGGTGAATGGGTGGAAGAAGTTACGAAGCGGGTGGAAGGGAGGAAAAGATGCAGGAGGACCTTCCAGCCAACAGTTCGCGGAGCACGTCATGGAGGAGCACTTTTTTCACGCATCGAACACACTTGAAAACAGTTCCGCCTGTGACTGTAAACGGTACACTAACTACACCCGCCCACGTGCAATGCACGAACCGATCCGGCATTTAGTACCTGAAGTCATATTCCATCGAGCTTGTGGTCTGCTGAACCAAGACGTATTTTTATTCACAACACTTGTTTTATCAATGCGCGAATGTTTTCAAATAGAGACACACTTGCGCGCAGCCAGCGTGGGAATTACGTCGCTTCGTGAAATGCGCCCGGCCGCCGTGCTGGAGTCCAGTTCAGTGTGCAGCACTGTCATTCGTTTGCCCGGACTTTGACAGCTCGCCTCGCCTTGTTTAGAAACTCAACGAGTGTTTGTGTTTTCTTTTCCGTAGCTCGTTTCACAGGGACGGCAACGATTCGAATGGATGGCACACCGATTCCGACTCAACATTCCCAAACACAGCACTCCAAAACGTTGGCTCTCCAGCGTATTACGCTCACTACAGCCATTGTTTACGCTTAGCGTTCACGTTGAATTTGGACGGTCGGGAAGGGTGCAATTGAAAAGGAATTAAACATCAATAATCTGTCCCGGTTCTTTTGTTGCAGCATTTCTTCGTATCTTTTGTTTTGTTTCACACTGCAACCATTGATCGAAATCGCCATTCTATTAACGGTTCGGTTCCGACCGAAAGCGATCTAAGCGATGGTTGACGGCGAAAGCAAGTGCTGTCAATTTTTCGCCCCGTTTTCGATCACGTTGCGAACCCCGGGCGAAGTGCCTGCGCATTTCACGGACTCGCTTTGCAGCAATCGAGAACGGCAAAGCAGCGTCGCCACTTCAATAACTTCGTTCGTTCGTTCAGCGTTAGTTTTCTTCACTGGTTTTTACGTTAATTTTAGCAAATTCTCTACCTAGAAATAGTGCTCCGATGGGGCTCCATTGGTTGGTCACCGATATTTGGATTTCATCATTCTTTGCGTCTCACGGTAAATGGTATTACGGCAGTTCCTTTTTGCTTGATAGTTCCGACACCTCCTCCTCGCTACTCGGTAAGGTTTTTCTGGGTTGCCCGTAATTGTGTCAGTGTATGCAAAACCCAAGTTAGAAACCGTGTTGCTGCCCGCGGCCGACTGTAATTCCCTTTCGAAAAAAAAACATGTTTTCCCATGCAAACGGTACGGTTCGCGATTTTGCTCTCACAAGTTTCGTTCGCTCGGCTTCGGCTTGCCTCTCTGCTAGGAGGCAGAATTTATTTTTCGTGCGCCTTGGTCAAGTATGGTGGAAGTAAACATAGCAAAAGGAACAGTAACCGAAAACGGGGTGTGGAACGTTGCGAAAACAAAACGACGCGCTTAGTGTGAAAAGTGGAGAATCTTCCTAATTTGATTAGTGCCTGGCCTGGGGGGAAGGGCGCTTATAATGAAAGCACCGTAGCCCCTTAATCTGCACATCAATCCAATCGCAACAATCAAATGATGCTACCGTCGCGTTTACATACTTGCTCCTCTAACTGTTTCTTAGTGTTTCCAAAATATCGCTCGTACACGTGTAAAGCGGTAGCGAGTCGAACGTTGCAAGGGCCACCGACGCTAGTCGTCGCTATCTCCCGGCTCACAATAAATCGGGAGCTATCAATGAATTCCCATCAACATTCTTGTCAACGGCACAGCTACTATCACCCTAAACGGCCTTCGCCTTCACAAAATCGCTTCCATCTCGCGAAAATCGCACGCCGTCGGTTCCATTACGAAGTTACGAAAAAAGGAGGCTACGCGTTCTGTGAATCGATTAGGAAAATTTACGCTTAAAATCGCATCGAAACATAGCTCCAACGGGAATTCAGCCGGACCGAGGGTGGCAACATGCTAATTTGGTGAGGGTGCCAAAAGCTTTTAAACTCACTGCGAACGCATGTTGCGTCGTTGTTTGCTACCCACATACTACGTTCATCGGACTGTTCGGCAAGTATACACTAGCCTATCGGTTGGCTAATTCGAACTAAACAAGCAAATTCCATAACCTACTTCTGTACATATCTTATGAGTTGTAGAATCGCATTAAGATTTTCCTGCAGGCACTAAACTGTTTTGGTTTTCAAACGAGTAATCAAGTTTTTTTAATTTTATCATTGATTTTTAAAGTTTGCATTCATCGTATTTTGCTATTTTTCTTTTTCGTTTCTTTTCCTGTTCTTACTTGTATGAGTAACATCCTTTCTTGCCTTCTTGTGCTGGAACAATAACAATAGTGTTCGAGTGGGAGAGTATCAGTTTTTTTACGCGCATTTATAAACATTTTCGTTCTTCTCTTTACGTGACTGCCACTACTATAACTGTCGTGCCTCTGATTTTCTGTTACAAATATTTAAAATATATATTAACAATTGTGTGTAATTTTTATACATTATATTTACATAATTGCTGACCCGTCTATATATATAAATATATATATTCATATAGCTAACACGACATATTTACTGTGAAAAAACTGGATTCTCATGAACAAGCGTTGACGTGTGCTAAAAATAAATGTATGAAGCAATTCAAATCATGTGTTATTTCATTCTACATTGATCTTTTCAAATATGCATTCTGTCGATAAATAACAATGTATATTATATATTTTATATATAATATATTATGTAATATATTATATATACTATATATATTATATATTATGGGATACCATATTCACAGGAATTATGTATATAGAATACATATATATATAATTTCCAGATGTTCCATCAATTGCAACATGAAAGGAAACGAAGGAAGTGGAATACTAGAACAAAGCGGATTTTGCATCTTACTGTTCAAAGCCCTTGGTTCGATCATTCGACCCGAAACAACCTTTGGAATCAATGATGATGATCAAATGATCGAATTGATTTCCAAAGGTTATACTAAATTAAATTGTTGGACGAATGAGATTTTTACGTTGTTTCACGAAGATAACCCATTGAAATTGATGCTTCATTTTTTGCAACCGTACGTTCGACCCAAATATAATTCCCGGTCATTCGTATTATGTGCAATACTTATCTCACTAATGTTATCTTTATGTTTTGTTATTGTTTCTTGTTTCGTGGCCTTTAATACAGAGGTATGAACATCATGTGGGTCATTACGCTTTTAATGATATTGAAAATATGGCCCGAAGGGAGCTGCCGTCACACAGCCGCTCGCCATGTCTATGAAAGTGCTGCTTCTCGTTTCACAACTTCTAAACGCTTATCGCGGATATCGTTCTGATTAGAGCTTTACAGAGAAAGTTCACAGAGCAGACAGAGTTCAGCGGAGTGCGACGAAAGCCGTGCGCTACCGCAAATGTTCTTTTACTTGCTGCCCTTATGATTATTTTTATCATTGCTGCCTTTATTCCGCTGGAAAGCTGGAGGCTGTTCAGCCTGTTGCCCGTGTCTGTGCCGTGTGCTCACCGTCGGAAAGAACCGGTTGTCTTTGTTTCTTCCAATCGTGTAAAAGCTGATCCTGAAGGTGGGTGGGTGGGTGTTGGGGGATAGTAATACGCAAAGAGAAAGAATGACCAAATGTGCAATGGTGCAATGGTGCAATGTTCGAAACGCAACGTATGTGCATAATATCACAAAATATCTCTCACTATGATGCAGAATGCATATCGATGCGATCTCCTGATCGCGGAACGGTGTGGTTTCACCGTGTGACTGAACAAAGCGTTGACTGATGATACTAAGGTATGCGAATGGCGAGCGAAAGAAGTACAGTTTCCTAATCGGTGGTCATATCCGTGGGTGTTGGCTTCGACCATTACCTTGTTTTCGACCACTTTCTTACCATTTCAGGATATCCATAATTAATGAAACGAACAACTTAGTTATAATGAAATTACGAGAAAAAATACATTTTAAGATTTAAACTTTAGAAAAAGTTTTACAAAATTATAAACCTCGCATTATTTATAAATTACTTTTAACTAGACTTATTATATCTGAACCAATATTATATTCTATACACTATTATCAATAACACTAAACAAGCATTACAAAAATTGTAAACACTACAAAGAATTCTATTTTATATCGATAAAATCAAATCAAACAACACAAACAAATTAAAATGACTTCTCGCAAAAACACAAAATTTTCCGCCAAAGTTCAGTTTTATCTGAAACACAGAGAATCTCGCATACTTAAGCTGTGCAACGATACCATCGGCCCGGTGCCGAATGATTCTCTGAGCAAAGCGATTTTCAGACTGCTGTCGAAGCCGGTGGACAATAAAAGCATTATACAACTTTTTGTCGACAAGGTTAGTACATGGTTGAGCCACATTTTGAATTAGTTTTAGCACACAAACAACCAGTGTACTAGTGTTACCAACAACTTCTGCTTCGTTCTCTCAGGGCCAAAAATCTTCTCCAGCAACCGCCACGATTAGCAGCAGCAGTAACACTGTGAAAACCGCTTTCCCAGAGTATCAAAAGGACGTCGAGCGCTTCCATGGGCGCATCATCTGCAGCGACAACACATGCATCATCGATCCGGTGACCTCTCCTAAGAGCGACAACAATTCGAATCCTCGCACACACTCCTTCCGAATTGTCTCGTTCAGTAAGGAGCACGAGTCGAACCGGATCGGTGGCGCCGAGGTGGCGACCGCATTTCCAACCGACGATGACGCGGACGCGATACATGGAGGCAGCAGACGCAGCGATCAGCAGGCGCAGAATCTCATCACGCGATCACCACCGTCACCAGTAGCATCGACGGGACCGCCTGGCGGTGGGGCTAGCGTCGCCCACTCGGTGGCTAGCGATGGCGCGACCAGCCCCAATAGTGCCCACAAGGCGATCCTCATGTGTTTCAGCTGTAAACTGAGTTTTGGCACGTGCCGGTCCTTCATCGCGCACGCCAAAATCGAGCATAGTCTCACGTTGAACGACTACGAGCGTATGCTGCTGGAGAAGAACTACAGCAGTGCCATCATACAGACTAACACCGAGAAGCAATTCTTTTTTCTGGTTCCTTTCGAAGAGAAATCTTCTGCCAACAGTAACAATAGGAAGCACGCCGAGAACGATCAGAGGTATAAGACCAATACTAATAATAACGGTAGTAGTAACAACAACAACAGCAGTAGTAACAGCAGCAGTACTAGTAGTAGCAGCAGCAGCAGCAGCAGTAGCAACAGCAGTAGCAGTGGTGGCTGCGGCAGCGGCAACGGTAAAAACAGTAGCAACAATGGCAACCTCGGTAGCAACATCGATAGCAACCTGGGTAGCACCAATATCGTTACCAGCAGCAGCAGCAACGTGGGCGGAAGCATCCTAACCAGCAGCGGTAACATTAACGGCAATCACTATACCAGTAGCAACACTGGCGCGGGGAATGGCACTGGCAATCCGAACAACGGCATCCTTGGGCTAATGTCGCAGCAGCACCAACAGCAAGCACAGCATCATCAGCAACAGCAGCAGCAACAACAGCAGCACCAACAACAGCAGCTTCATCAACAGCAACACCATCTACAACAGTCGATCCATCCTTCCGAGCCATTCGGCCAGACGTTTGATGCTGCCGGTAACTTTCCCAAGCTAGTCGCCAGCAACTCGCTGCTGTACGAGATGGACAATAAGCTGCAGCAAAGTTGGAAGCTGGCGGCGGAGAAATACAACAACGTGATGAACGAAAGTGCCGCCGTGGCCGCAGCCGCAGCGGCTGCTGCAGCGGCAGCGGCAGCCGCCGCTAGTGACGCGGGTGGTGTGGACAAAAAGGGGGCACCTGGTGGCGGTGCTGGCGCGAGCGGTAAACTTCTGTCAGATTTTCTCAACCAGCAAAAGATGCTGTCGACCGTTGGCGAAAATCTGTACGGAAAGCAGAACAAGTTTCTCGAATTGATCAGCTCAGCGGCAGATATGAAGCTGAATCCTTTGGCGGCAGCGGCTGCTGCAGCCGCCGCAGCCGCCAGCAACAAGGGCGGCGTGCCGGCTGGATTGGATATTGCTGCCGGTGGGGACTTCCATCTGAAGAAGTACAACCCGGTCGATCTGTATCAGCAGCTTCTGGCAAACAACTTCCGACCAGAGGCGATGGATGTGAGCGAGGAGTTGAAGAATGACCATCAAATTAGTGTCAAGAAGCTGGAGGCGTAAGTGATTGCGTGGGGTTATTTTAGCCATTTTCTGATGTATCCTTTCCGCTATTCTATCTCATCTTAGTGAGCCTTCAGTTGCGTTCCGGAACAGCAACTTCAGTCCGAACATTTCAACCAGAAATTCATGCAAGACGCTCAAGTGTCCACAGTGCAACTGGCACTACAAGTACCAGGAAACGCTCGAGATTCACATGCGTGAAAAACACCCGGACGGTGAAACGGCCTGCAGCTATTGTCTTGCCGGACAGGCGCATCCACGGTTGGCCCGCGGTGAATCGTACACCTGCGGCTATAAGCCGTACCGTTGCGATATCTGCAACTACTCGACCACCACCAAGGGTAACCTATCGATCCACATGCAGAGCGATAAACATCTGAACAACATGCAGGACCTGAACGGTATGATGAACAAGGGCAATCAGAGCTTCCTCAACCTGGCGACGCTGCAGGCCAACGACCCGAAGGTGGTGGGCAACTCGCGGAACCAGTATATGGCGGCGGCGGCGGCCGCCGCTAGTGCCGCGGCCCCCCATTCATCGATGGCTTCCAAGTTCGGCGGTGGCGGTGGCCAGGCGAAGGGGGATGGTGGCTCTGGTAGTTACGAGTCCAGCGGGCGGCCAAAGTCCTTCTTCAAGTGTGACATCTGCAACTATGACACAAATATTGCGCGCAATCTGCGCATTCACATGACAAGTGAAAAACATATCAGCAACTTGAATTCGTTCCAGTCCAGCTTCAACCAGCTGAAGAGTTTGCAGAATCTATCGCAGTCGGAAAATCTCGACTATCTGAGTGCGATCAATCTGAACTCACTAAAGGAGGACTCCCCAATGGCGCGCGTGGACGAGTACACAGCTGCGGCAGCCGCCGCCGCAGTCGCCGCAGCTACTGGCAGTAGCGTTGGCGGAGCCGGCAGCACTGGTAACGCCCTCAAGCCGCTGTCGATGCCGTCGTCACCTTTTAGTAGCAATGTCACCGCACTGGAGACCGCCACCGCCGAGGCACTGTTCCTAAACCAATCGTCACCGTTCGTTGGCAGCGGACTCGGAGAAACAGGCACAGAGCGCGACTATCAACAGCAGCTGGACGAGGACAAAAATCCGCTCCATTTCGACCCACCTATCCGGCTATCGCTCGATCCGACGACTTACTACAGTTGTTTGATTTGTTGCGACTTCGAGACGAACAATTTGGAGGAACTGAAAAAGCACGTCTTCAAGGACCGATCGAACAACGCGATGGACACGATCCTGTTTACGGGCAACGCTCAGGAATGCTTACTGTGTACCCAGAAGACAAACGATCGCACCGAAATGGAACGGCACCTGAAGACGGATACGCACCAAAAACGGCTTGATCTGACCATCCACCTGCTCGAAGGGCGCGAGCGGTGTGTCGCAAAACTGCGTGCATTCGTCGGCAAGGAACTGTTCAAGAAGCTTCAGCTCATTTTTCCGCTGGCGGAGGAATCGAAATTTACCTACGATGAGATGCCTAGCGTCAGTGAAATTTCGCGTTCTCCGTTGATGCTGCTGTTGGAGCCGAAAACTGAGCTGATCGAGCGTGATTTCTCCAACACCAACGGTATCGACTCCGATTGTACGTATCAAAGCCTTCCGATTGCATTCTGATTGCATTTGTACAGAAGATGCCGGAAACATTTTACGAATTATATTTTTTTCCTATTGCAGCAACATCTTCTTCGTCGTGTCCGGATAACGTGCAAATCAAGTGCAACTGTTGCAACTTTTACACTACATCTTTGGAAAAGATTGGACTGCACAGCCTATCGGAGAAACATATATTTAGACGTATTTGTTTCGACTATCTTCTGCTGATTGCCAGCGAAAAGACGCTGGATGTTCCAGCGGCTATGACCGAAAGTAAGTGCAAGATCAACAACCGACGACGTGCTAAATACGAGGTCCAATTGCTTATCCCAAGAATCGGTGTTTCTTGCAGATGAAGGAAAGTTGCAACATCAGCAACAGTCGCTGATGAAGGCACAACAACAGATGCTGACATGCGTACCGTGTGGTTTCAAAACCGATCATGTGTACTACATGATACATCATCTGAAAAAGAACTGCAAAGTGGAACACAACATTAATCTGCTCGGGCTGCGTAACATTTTCAAACTGACGGGCAAAGGTGAGTCTTTTGTTGGATGTATTCAATTTTACGTTTCTGAACAACATGCAATTGGTACTACACAGTCTGAAAAAACTATTCTAAACTATTCAAATGTGGTAGACGAAGGCTCTGGACCGCCAGCGGTGAAATGGTTTTCTGATACAGGTCAAGACTGCTCGGCGACCAGATAAGAAGAAAAAGAGTCTGAGAAACTACTTTTCAGATTTAAATTAACGCTCTACGTATCTAATGGTAGTGTAACTAACTATTTGTGTTATGGTTATATTCAGATTGTTTCAGCTTTCAGCTAGTTTTGCTTTAGTACCTTTACCATTGCTGATTACTGGTATTTAGATTTATATTATTGATGCATTCAGGCATATTTAAAATGTTTCTAATTTTTGGTCAAGGGCCGAAAGGATCACAAGTGTTTCCGCAACATCGTTTATATTGATGTCGAAGCTTCAAGTACATGGGTACATGGGTCCAAGAACGATCAGTTTTAATTCCACGTATTATCGCTAATACTTTGTGGACATGATTTATCCCGTAGCAAGTAGTTATAGTGACGTTGTTGTTTGTCTGGATTGTTTTTAGATACGTTTATCTTTTTAAGAAAGCCAATTTTAGCAAAAACAATTCGGTTTTGTCTATGAAGAATGGGGATGCGCCGTATTGAAAAAATGGGTTGATAAAATATTGAAAAGTTTCTGGTCAACACGAGGTTTCAAGTGTTACCCGTATTTCACAAAAACATTGGATTGACAAATAATTGAAATTGCAGAAATACTTCCTACATAATTTAAATTTCAACAAGGAAAAAATTAAGCATCTCTTTCTGACTAATGATATCGGAATTAAAGGTTGTATGCATCATTTGCCGAGCATTGTCTAAGAAGATACATAATTAGCGCCCAAAATAAATTACTCAATTAATGGCAAAATAGTATTGAAAAGACACAATTAACCTTTCCAATCTTATCTTAGATTTTGAAGATCGTTTAATATGATTTAACTGTTTAAAGGAAAAATGAAAATGGTTGAGTATTGTAGCGCCCTTTCAAAAACTGGACCGAGACAGTGTCTCACATAGACAAAATTATTAGTAGGAATGAAGTCCCTACGAACTATTGTACAGGGTGGCAACGAGAAAGTGATACATTCATTCGAGTGCCCATCGTTTTAATTTTCACAGCTATAGGTCCGATCTTTGTGTGCTATTTGAAGAAGGGCTATGTTTACAGTTTATTCGAACGTGATAAAGTCAGTGCTTGTGTTACGTTCATCAGAAAATTGTAATGGATTCTTATAGAGAACAAATCAAGATCTTGCATCTTCAAAACCTCACAAACATTCAGATTAGGAGGAAGCTGTTACATACGAACTTTACCAGATTATTGGTGTACAGGACCATCAAACGTTTCAAGGAAACTGGTACGGTTGTCCCCAAAAAGAAAGCGAGGATAAAACGGGCTGTACGGACTTCAGCGGTAATCAAAGCGTTGAAGGAGTGAATTCGACGAAATCCGGCCCGCTCTGGGAGAAAAATGGCACGTGATATGAACATGAGTCACAGCTCCATGCAAAACATAATCGAAAGGGATCTTGGATATAGGACTTTTAAGAAGCATTGATGGATTATCTCTCAAAAATATTGCCGACAGGGTTGCCAGATCTCGGATGCTCCTGAAGACGCACGCTGCTCACAACATAATTTTTTCGGACGAAAAATTGTTCAATTTGGAGGCAACTTTGAACAAGCAAAATAATCGTGTCTATGGCGGAAGTCTTCGTGATATACCAGCCGATAAAAGAGGGGTAGAGGTAGGATAAAAGAGGGGTCGAGAGGTACCAAAATGCATCAGCTGTGATGGTTTGGGGAGCAATATCAACAAAAGACAAACTACCGCTGTTATTCACCAACAACATCAACATTTTCAAATCAACAAGCAGTACTACTTGCAAAACGTTATCAGAATCCATTTGCTTTCTTGTGCCAAGGAACTTTTTGGAGATGAAGATTTTTGCTTTCAACAGGATTCAGCACCTGCGCATAAAGCATTGGTTGTTCAGAAATGGTGCAAACAAAATTCGCCATGTTTCATCAGTTCCTCTGAATGGCCCTCATCGTCTTCCGATTTAAACCCAGTCGACTTCATTATCTGGGGATATGTGGTAGGAAAGTTAGGCGACCTAAAGCATATGAGTTTGGACAGTTTTAAGAATCGTTAAGTCAAAATCTGGGATGAAATGCCAAACGAAGTCGAGCGTGCGGCGTGTGATGCTTTCGAAAAGCGACTTCGGGCCGTAATCAAAGACGAAGGCGAAAAATTTAAATTGAACTAAATACATTGTAAGTTTACTACTGTAACATGTTATTAAAACAGTTAGAAAGGGGAAAAAAATTCTGATTTTTATGACATAATTTAAGTGTATCACTTTCACGTTGCCACCCTGTAAGTGTTGCACAATTTAGTGAAGAATATGTAAAGTTGGGGTTTTTGGAACGTTGATCGTAGAACGCACATAGAATAGGGATCTGCGGATGGGTAGTATTTCTTGGATTTCGACCGGTTTGAATAAGAAATCGTTGTGGTTTGAAGCGTAGTGTGCAAATACTCAGCTTATCATTAAAAACTCATGAGAACCATAAAAAACGCATCTCTAGATATATCATATGCTTATTCTACAACGACTGGCATCAAAGTGAGTTGTCTACTAGAATGGACTTGCCTAAATAAAATACGGGAGATTCCTAGTCGTTGTTCTGCTCATTAAATAATGTGCGGCGGCGCTAGTTGGCGATTGGCTTTAAGTGGCACAAAATCCCAAAGTACCCCAGTGGATACACTGATAAGAGCACCTCACCGAAATCGGTGAGGATTTTCATGCGTGTTACCAGTTACCTGGTGCGCGTACATACAACGAAATCATTATGCTCGTAGTTCGTTTCATTGAGTAAACCTCATTGAGGGTCATAACTATTGGTTAAAGCGGGACAGAGAGAATACCAACGGATGGCGAATGAAAGGTACAACGCGATCAGGGAAGCGTGTTGTGTATGCGTAGCCATTTCTTTTCCCCTTTCGGTTTCGGAGGCATTCTGGCTGGATGTAGCCTACCTACACACATACACACACAAACACCAGGCTACTCTACGGGCAATGGAAGTTCAGCGTGCGTAGGACCGATCGTGCCGAAGGTGCCCGGTGGCGAGTTTGGAGTGCGTGAGCGAAGTCATCCCTTCTCCTGAATTTTATCGACACTCAAGCGGCCATGCTGTCCGATGCGCTATGAATGAGTGATCTGTTATGAGAGACTTTTTGGCTCTGGCAGTGCTCCTTTAATGCTTGCGTTGCGCTGCTAATTCATGCAATCCTGCCATCACGCATTCCTTGCTGCTGTTTCTTTTCGTCGTATTGTCGTACTCCTGAACCTCTGAGGAGCGGGTTAGAACCAGTATTGGAAAGCATGACGGTCTCACCCTTAGCATCGCTACTCAACGGATCGCGACTCAACGGTATACAATGTCAGTGCGACGCTTGGTTTTTTCTCTCTTCGAAATGCTGAGCAGTTAGAAGCCGCGTCCTTTCAATGTACAGCACGCAGTGGATTTGCTGCTTGCCGTGAGTTCTCTGTAAATCTCGAAGGTATTCCCCTGTCTTGTATCTCGCTTCTTTGCATTGATTGCGTATAGGTGCGGCATAGGGCGGATACGAACAGGAACGCTAGCGCGCATTGTTGACAATACGGTGAGGCTCCGGTTAGGGAGCATAATTAGGGAAACCGACACCCGGTAACGCATCATATTCTCCTCGCTTCGCCAGTCCACGGTTTGATCTACGCCCGTCGGGATCGGTGCAGCATAATTGGCCAATAACGTTGCGAATACATTAAAAAAGTGCTGGTTTCTACGCTCAAATACTATAGTACACCTTCTCGCTTGTTGAACAAGCAACGGGAATGCGATACGACATCGGTGCTTTATGTGCGTGAGAGTAGAAAAGTAGCTTGATTTTCGGACACATTTAGCTATTTCCTTTTGTAGATTTAAGACGAATGCATCTGCGCGATCAAATCAATGGTATTTATTCATTAGCCCTTTGAAAAGGTAACATTATGATACCGTGGTAACAGTGACTAACTTTAAACGTTGATTAGAAAGAAAAAAAACCAACATGCAACATGTTTCCGGATCCATGTAAAACATGTTCTGACGCAACGCGCGCGTATGTGGCCCGTCCGTAGTTTTCACGTCAACGCTGCACCGATTCTATGCGGAAGGCGCCAGATCGATTCCTGGTCAGAAGTGCATCAAATTGAGCGGCAAAACTTTACAAGTTGTTGCCAACACGGCTCTATTGCGCTTTGTAACAGTTAGATAAACGCGCGCGTGTATGAATTGAATGGCCAACTTAGGATGTATTCGCCTGATTTGGTACGCCAACCCTCAAATGACCATGCTTTGGTTGCTTGCTCACGCAGACAGACAAGCTCAACTGCTGAAACCTATTTTTCATGGGTGTATTAGATATTTTTTTCTAATGCTTTTTCTCACTAGGGGACCAACATGAATTGGACACTCACACATCATTCAAAAAAAGGAACATCACTCATTCCTTACATTTCATATTGAACATGGAGAAACAGTTCCGGCCGAAGCGTCTGTAACCATCCTGATTTTGCCCTACTCCTCCCTTTTCTCTCTTTCTCTCTCTCTCTCTCTCTCTCTCTCTCTCTCTCTCTCTTTCTCTCTCTCTTATTCTACTTACTCTCTATGTCGTTAGGATGTGAGTTAGAAAGGTCCGCGATTGACAGGGAACTTTACGATTGAGCCGTTTTATATATTTTGATAATGTTTCCAATTTTTCCAATGGACTATTTTCCAACTAAGCCCCAACCACATCTGTATGTGCTTTGGATGGGCTGCAGTTCCGAGAACGCACATGGGATAAAAAATGAGGCCGGCATCGGATAAAGCTACATCGGCAAAAAATCTTACATCTCTTCTTCTTTTTCTTTGGCATAACAATCGCTGAATGGTTCTAATGTATTCCTTTTTGGAATCAAAAAATAGCACGAGAAGAAAATTATTGCCAGCGATGGCAATTTTTTATGGACTATATCGTTTTAAAAGATAAGTCGAGAGGGATTTAAAAATATGCGTGAAGACCATTAGTAAAATGATTGTAATTGAGAGATCGATGAGATATCGAGCTAATGAAGAAGTAACAAAATAAAATCAAAAGTGCACATCAAAAGGAGTAATAGCAACAATCATGTTGGTAATGGCACCGAGTACAGAATTCTCGACTAACACGCGTATTTCAAGGCCCATTAGACCCCGGGTCTAAACCACTCGATTAACAATTTTCAAACCTCAAGCTTCATAGTCAAAATGTCATGTGAAACTCGAACCTATTGCTGTCGAAAGCATTACTAAAACAAGTAAAGATCAAATCAATAATCAAATTATTTGCTGGGTTGTCGCCACATTTGTCGAATAATGACGTAACGTGATCCGATCGGCTTCCGTTACTTATTGCATATCAGTACTGTAGAACACTTTTGGTTCGTCTCTTTTTTCCACAGGCTCCGACACCCAAGATGCAATGGAGGCGGCCGACAACGGGTTGTGTAGTATTTTGCAGGAGAAAAAAATGTGGAACGGCGAAAGCGCCGGCAACAACAAGCTTCCCAGCTGCAAGGATCGGTGTTTGGTCTGCAGCGTGTGTAATAAATTTTCGTCGAAGAAAATGAACATCATGCAGCACCTGCTGGCGAACCACAACGTCGGCAACGAGTTGCTGGGCTGTGCTGAGTTTTCACAAGGCGCGCCTTCATCCCAGAAGAAACCGTTCGACTATCTGCGCACGTTAATGGAGGCCCGCTGCTCCCAGAACTTGCGCTTGATAGAGAAGGTTACATTCATGAGCGATTCTTTCGCTCTGAAGGAGAACTGCAACGATCTGAAGCACGGCAATCTAGCCGAAATGATGGAGCAGTACGCGGCGACAAAACAGGAGTGCACAAGTAGCGACAACGGGAAGCCGACTGACTCGCTGGAGCAGTCGGCGGTGGCAGTGCTCGCCTCACAGCGCCAGCAGCAGCCTTCCGCTCTGTCGTGTCCCCTCTGCTCGGAAACCTTCCTCGATCAGGTTAACGTTGAGACGCATGTGTTGCGCGTGCACAGTATCAAGATGGATGGGCTCAATCGATTGCTGAAACTGGTTGATACCTCGCAGTTTTTGAAAACAACACATCCTAATTCCTCTAAACCATTCAGCAACATCAGCAGTCCGATTGAGAAGCATCCATCGCTCTCCTCGTCGCCGCAATCGCCAGTTGGTTCGACCTGCGGCGGCAAAGAGAGATCGATTTCACCGGGAATGCTCAACATCCGGTGCGCCTACTGCAAGGCATCGTTCGAGACGATGGTCGACCTAAAGATTCACTGCAACGAAAGCAATCACTTTAAGCGCAGCGCGGACTCGGACGAGCTCATGTGCTTCCTACACGACTGCAAGGACGCGTTCGACAATCAGTCCGACCTGAATCAGCACTTCAAGGCGACCCATCTGAACTTTCTCATATCGGAGCACCACACGTACAAGTACCGATGCAAGCAGTGCCCGTTCGCGTTCAAGACTCACGAGAAGCTGAGTCGGCACTTGTTCTACCACTCACTGCGGGAGTCGACTAAGTGCTTCTACTGTGATCATCAGTTCAAAAACATCAACTCGCTGACGGCACACATCACCGAGAAGCACCCGCAGGAGGCGGTTCAGAAGACGTCACCGGGAACCCATTCACAGGACACTTCCATACTGTTCTTCAAGGATTTGAAGCGCAAGATGCTGAACTGCCAGCAGCAGCAGCAGCAACAACGGAACGGTTTGAGCCCGCGCTCGGACCGTTCGGCTGGTCGGGATACGCGGGACAGCGTGGACGATGATCGGCTGAGTGAGAAGTCGATCAGCTCGAAGAGCAGTAGCTTCTACTATGACAAGAGCCTGGACGGTAGCGGTGCGTCGGAGGCGTTGCGCTACACGTGCGGTGACTGTCAGTTCACGTTTACCGATGCGGTCGCCCTCGAGCGGCACATGGCCACCGCATGTCACATGCCGCGCGAAGACAAGGTATCGCCGGACACGGTGGCTACCTCGATGATATCATCGCTGACGAAACAGCAGCACGCCGCTTCTACGTCGCAGTCGGCAGCCTCGTCGCCGTCAATCTTCTACGATATCAAGTCCGAGAAGTTCACCAATCCCAATCGTCCGTTCAAATGCACGATATGCATGGAAAGCTTTACGCAGAAAAATATCTTGCTGGTGCATTACAACAGTGTCTCCCATCTGAACAAGCTGAAGAAGCTTAAAGCCGAAAAGGGCTTCGCACAAATGTTTACCGGCGCGCTCATGAATGCGGAGAACATTGGTGGTGGGGGTGGTGTTGGCGATGGATGCCTCGAACTGGGCAAAAGTTCTCCCTCGCCAACCGTTCCGTTCAGCGATAAGGCCGCCACACCCTTCTCGATGCCAATGTTTGCGACGGACGGGTGTATGTCGAGCGGCGGTGAGAAGCGCAAAGATATAGCGGAGGAAAAAGAGTCTACCCGCAAAAAGTTCAAGTGCGACATATGCAATGTCGCTTACACACAGGGCAGTACGCTCGATATTCACATGCGTAGTGTTCTGCATCAGACCCGCGCTTGCCGGTTGCAGGAGCGGAACTTGTTCGCCACCCAACCGAACACGCTGAGCGGGTTGGCCGGGCTTGGTGGGTTACAGCAGCCCCCCGGATCGCAATCGTTGCAACTGCAGCAGCAACAGTCGCCGCAAGGCAGCGAGGGCAAGAAGAAGGGCCCTTCCCTCAGTGAGTTTCCGCTCATCCAACCGATTCCGGAGGCGCACGATCAATCGCCAAATCTGCTCGACGAAGTTTCGCTGCGGAAACTGAAATCACCCACCGAACAGCAGGTTCAACATCCGCAGCAACCGACCCAGCTGCCACCATTGGGAGCGACAGTGCCCATGTTCTGCGGCAGCATCGGTGGCGAGAAACCAGAGTTTGCGATCTGCGAGTGCTGCTATCAGGCGTTCCCGGGCAAAATGATGTTGGAGGCTCACCTCGAACTAAATCTGGAGTGCCTGGCGCACAAAAAGAAACTGCTTGAGGCAGCTGTGGGACTACAGGACAGCAGTGTGCCTTTCGGTGAAGGTTCGCTGCAGCAGCAGCAGCAGCAGCAGCAACAGCAGCAAGCGTTAAATGATTTGATGAAGGTGAACGCACTATCCGGATTCGATCTGAGCGCTCCGGATGGACTGCTCGGCGGTGCGAAATCCATGGTGCCTCTCGATCCGACCGCCAACCTGATGGATCCGAACTTTCTCAAGAATGCGTCTCTACTGCAGTTCGCTGCCTCCGATCCGAACAGCAAGCTTAATCCGAATGCCTTGAACGTGCTCAACTTCATGCACTTCCACCACCTGATGTCGCTCAGCTATTTGAATCTGGCGCCCCAGCTTAATTTTGGTGGGGTGCCCCCTAAAGTGGTGGATGGTGGCAAAGACGGATGCTCCGGTGTAGGAGGAGGTCCGGGTGATACTAAGCCTGGCAAGCATGCACCCCCCTCGGTCGTGATGCAACAGGTAAGCTTGAACGGCAAACCGCTCGATATGAACATTTTACCGCACGGTCTAGACCCGAAAATTGTACCGCAGCCACCGCAAGGGCAGCAACCCTGTACGCAGAAGCGCGCCCGAACGCGCATTACTGACGAACAGCTGCGCATTCTCCGTTCCCACTTCGACATCAATAACTCGCCGAGTGAGGAAAGCATTCAGGAGATGTCGATCAAGGCGAATCTGCCGCAGAAGGTGGTGAAGCACTGGTTCCGCAACACGCTCTTCAAGGAACGCCAGCGCAACAAGGACAGCCCGTACAACTTCAGCATTCCGCCATCGACAAAACTGAACGTCGAGGAGTACGAACGCACCGGTGAGGCAAAGGTGACCGACATCGAAACGTCGTTCAAGTCTGTGGAAACCTCGCAGGACAACTCATCATCGCAGAACTCGAACGACATGAGCAAAGCGCTCAACGAGGCAATGAAGCAAAATCTGTCGAAGTCGCTGCTGGAGTCGCTCAGTAAGCACCAGTCGACCACCGGCCAGGATCTGGTCGGGGCCGCTTTCCAGCTCAACAAGAGCCTCTTTCCGGACAGCTTCGTAGGCGCCGACTTTGGCAATCAGGACGCGGTCAACTCGGTGTCGGACTACTTTCAGCGTGCTGCTGCCGATGCTGTCGCTCTCGGTGCGGCCGTCGGTGCTGTTGTGCCCGGGGGCGGTGGTGTCGTATTGCCCGGCGTGACCACCAGCGGTAGCGGTGCTAGTAATGTCAGTAACACTGGTAGTGTCGGAGGTAGCGTTGGATCTGTCGGTGGTGGTGGCGGTGGTGGTAGCACTGGCATGGTGGGTGCAGGTGGTACTGGGACGAAAAAGAAAAAAATCAAATCGGAATCGTCAAACGATAGTCCGACGCCGGCTGATTTACAGATAGACTCGTCGAACTCGAACCCGATGCCTATGCGGCCACCGAGTGCCATCTCGCTAAAGAAGCACATGGCCACCCCGCCGACATTGACGGGCGGAGGTACTGGTGGCGGCGGCCCGCTCGGTGAGGAGATGAAAATTCCGAGCCCGATCGAAAGTCCTGTTATATCGCCGCCTAACTCAATGTCGTTGCATACGATGCCACCGCAAACACAGGCGATTACGTGCTCGAATGGTAAGCGGGCAAATCGCACGCGTTTCACCGACTATCAGATCAAGGTGTTGCAAGAATTTTTCGAAAACAACTCGTATCCCAAGGATAGTGACCTGGAATACTTAAGCAAGCTGCTGATGCTGTCCCCTAGGGTGATCGTGGTATGGTTTCAGGTAAGCCGGTTTCAAACACACCTCAAAGCTCACATCGCTAACGGATCGTTACATCTACATCTTCGTCTTTCTCGGTTTACTCTACTTCCTTGTGTCGCCGTCGCCGACTCGACAGAATGCTCGTCAAAAGCAGCGAAAAATTTACGAAAATCAGCCCAACCCATCGTTCGAGACTGATGAAAAGAAGGCCATAAACATCAACTACACTTGCAAGAAGTGCAACCTCGTGTTCCAACGCTACTATGAACTGATACGTCACCAGAAAAACCACTGCTTCAAGGAGGAAAGTAACAAAAGATCGGCAAAGGCTCAGCTGGCCGCGGCCCAGATTGCGCACTCGTTCACCAGTGGCAGCGAGGACTCGGACTCCAGCTTGGATGTCAGTCGGCGCGAGTTCCAGCCCCGGGAGAACGATTGCCCTTTCTAGGAGCCGTGGAGCGGCTGGAGATCACCGGCAAGCTTGCAGCACTGAGGCATTGTGAGAAGCCCACGGGTGGTGGCAGCCAAACATTGAGCATGCAGCCGATGATACTCGCGGATCTGCCAGTAGTAATTGAACATTGTTCGTATTTCGTGCTTGCGAATCTTCCATCATTCATTTATTATCTATAATTATGAGAATTTTTTATTTCGATTTCTACATCGAAGTTTCTCATTTGTTGCTTTTTTTATATACGTATACAGTTTTTAAAACATTACTGTACGGTTTCATTTCGTCATTGCAATTGCTTTTTTTAACAAGATGAAGTAACTGTGCTTTTAAAGAAAATCGCGATTTTCGTTAGATTTACTAGTGAGATATCGTTATTTTTGTTTATTTTTTCATGAAACAATTTTCTATACGTAGTGATATGCGTTCATGAAATTTTTATTATAGTTTATTTTATTTAATTTTTTTTTTCTATAGCTGAAAAGCAACTTCGGTTATCAATTATAAAGACAATGAGTCGAAAATCCCCGCATCAAATGTAATGTGAAAGTTCCTAAAACAAAAGATTATAAATATTAAGAAATTAGTTAGAAAAAAAGGAAACTAAAAGCCAAAACTGTGCCCGTTGATTTATTTCATCAAAGTAACCCCAATTCACCTGGTAAATGAATGATAATGGTATTCAATTACAACACCATTGGCATCGAAGAAAGGCATTGTGCTGATGCTTTATTAATTTGCCCAACATGTGCGAAAAGTTTGATATGGTAAGTCTGCAGATCGTAACGATGCGTTTCAACACTACGATAAGTGATAAAATAAAAGAGTGAATAAAATTATCGCCTTTAGATGTTGATGCAGATTCTTTAGTACAAATTGTGCTACGTGCTCGGATACCAATGATGTGTTAATAGGAGCAGTGTAAAAAGATTACTTTAACTTTCGATTTGAGCATTTGGGGCACAATCAGCAATCAATCAGTGTGCAGCTAATTTCGCCGTAAATATGTGCAGCAATGAAAGTATGAGCTGGGCCAGGATTTTGCATATCCGGATCGGTCCAAAGGAGGTTAATATTGTCAACCGCTGTCGCTATGTTTCCAAAACTTCAGCAGAATTTTGGAAAGTAGAATTACCACAAACATTCGGGTGCTCGCTTGGAATAAAATACCTTATGGGGTGTGGAAATGTGTACCACACCCTCGATGCAACGTCCCCCTCGCAAATGACTCTCCGCAAAGTTTGTTCTGATTGAAGAAATAATAAAATGAACCGCCCACAATGGATCGATAGGATGGAATTATTCAAAATATCCTAAGAAAAAATGAATAAGACGCACAGTTAATATTGCATGTGGCGCAAATTTTGCTCACTACTGTTATTTTCAAAGTTGCTGCAGCAGATAAAACCCACTGTAATCCCATGCATCATGTGAACACTCATGTGTTGATAGAATCGATAGAATGACAGTTAACGTCACTTCAGGATGTTGTGAATTTTTATTTATGTATTTGTTTTGTCGTTCGTAGTCGGCAATCTTTCGTTTCGTCTATTGTTTAGTTCGGTCAATTTCGGTCCAGTGCAATGGGAGCGTATTTCAATTTAGGCCGCAATCAATATCTTGTTTTTGGTTTCCTCTGTGGGTTTTTGTTTAGCTACTATTCGCCCCAGGACCGCACCGAGTATGTCACAGAGTGCCGAGATGTTACGGAGCACGCCAACAACCTGCACAGCTTCGAACACGGCGGCGGCGGCGAATTTGAACCGCTTCTAAACCTTGAACAAAAACCAATGATAGCCAAAAAGGTGGTAAAGAATATCGTGCGGCCAAGGTACTATTACACGGAGCTGGGCATCCGCGAGAAACTGTTCGTCGGTGTGCTAACCAGCACGGAAAACATCGAAAGTCTGGCGACTGCCATTAACCGAACCACCGCTCATCTAGTGAACAAAATCAAGTTCTTCATTCACGCCGACAACGTGAAGGCAAACTTTCATTTGAAAAATATAGTAGGTTTCACGGACACGAGAGAAAATCTTCGACCGTTCCATATGCTAAAGTTTCTGGCAGATAACTACTTGGATGAGTATGACTACTTTCTGCTTGTTACCGATACGACCTATGTTAACGCCCGCACACTACGCAGTCAATTGGAGCACCTAAGCATCACCATGGATGTGTACATGGGCAGTGCCCAGACCGATCCTCGGTACGGCAAAAGGGACGACATTGGCGCTGAGGAAAACCGAACCTACTGCGATCTGCACACCGGCATCCTACTCAGCAATGGTGTGATCCGGAAAATTCGCGCAAATCTCGATTGGTGTGTCCGCAATTCATACTCCAACGACCACAGTGCCAACATCGGGAAGTGCGTAAAATATTCTGCAAAGATCGATGCTTGCCGCGAAAGCTGGCAGGGAATTACCATGAACAGTTATCGATTGAATAGTTTCAAACTCTACCGCGACTTTCATCTGATTGCGAAGGACGCTTCATTCAACACGGCTTCGACCGTCTTCCCTATTACGACGGCGGACGATTTCTACCTACTGCACACCTACTTCTCGCGCATCCACCTGGAGAGTAACAACGCAATGAAACGGGACCTGCAGAAGGAAGCGATGCACATTTCAGGCGGCGCCCTTGTAAACGACATCCTTGAGGTGCGGTGGCCTTTGGGTGTGCCAAAGACAAATCCTCCCGATTCGCGCCACGATGTCATTCCGTGGACGGCCCTTAATCTAACGCATTCGTTCATGTGGAACTCCGAGGTAAATGTACGGCGGCTTTCGGCGATCGACGAAGAAGACATTCGCAACGTGCTGAACAAAACCGTTATGGAGGCGACGCGAAACGATCCGAGCATCGAGTACCGAGGCATTAGCTCCGCTTACAAGCGATTCGATGCAGTACGCGGCATGGACTATCGGATAATGCTGACTTTCTATGACCGCAAGCAGAAGCAGTTGGTATCGAGAAGCTTCGAGGCGATCAAACCGATTAGTTTGATCGAAATCGTTCCATCGCCATACGTCACCGAGAGCACACGAGTCGCTATTTTGCTGCCTACATTCGAACACCAGGTGCAAGAAGCAGAGCAATTCTTAGAGAGCTACGAAAAAACGTGCATGGACAGTCAGGACAACACGTTTCTGATGCTCATATTTTTTTATCAGGCCGAAACCCCGAGCAAGGGAAACGAGGATGTGTTTCTGCCGATGAAGAATATTGCCCTCGCCCTGACAGAGAAGCACAAGCAGGATGGTTCCCGGGTCGCTTGGGTATCTATCCGTTTGCCACCGGAAGTAAGCACAAAGTTCGATGACAATCAGCGTTATCATAGTTCACTGTACGGGTCGTTCGGCCGCATGGTTTTCGCGGCGGTGGATCTGGCGTTACGAAAAATTGGATTAGAAAGTCTGGTCATGGTGTACTCCAACGCTGCCACGTTTCGGCCGGATTTCCTAAACCGCGTCCGAATGAATACGATTCAAGGCTTTCAGGTGTTCAGCCCGATCGGCTTCATGATGTATCCCTGCGAGTGGACCCGGCTGTGCAAACGTTGTGAAAACTGTGACGTCGGGCAAAGTATCGGATACTTCGACCGGTCCAATTACGACGTCGTTTCTTTTTACAGCAACGATTATGTGGCCTCAAGAAAAGAGCTGGAAAGCGTCCTCCCTATTGTGCGGACCGATCGTGATATTATCAACCTGCTAGACCTAAATGCGACCAAAACCGACAGCAGGGGAACGATTGCGAACATTGTGGAGCTGTTCACACGTGCTGGTAGTAAAATACACGTGCTGCGTGCAATCGACCCCAACCTTCGATTCGGCAACAGTATGAACAATTTTCTCGCAAATGATCCGTACGCGGAGCGGATTTCGAAACTACGCTGTACAGCAAACGATAGGCAACAGTGTGTTCGTATTGCTTCGAAGAAGCAAATAGGAGATCTGCTCATGCATTATAGTATGCACCACGAAGAGCAGACAGCACGATAAACGGGAGATAGGCAAAATCATGCCCAACATAGGACAGCATTTGCTTGCATCGTGCATGTGCCATTGATTTAGATAGTTTACTTTAAGTAATTACGATAAGAATTATATCTCACGGACATAATTTGGCACAGGATAACGGCGAAATAAATATGTAAACAAATTGGTAACTATTTATGCTGACCCATTGTTTGAATCTGGGGCCACATCCGAAATAATTCGTTAACCTACTCGCGTTCGCGTAGTGGATCTTGCGTTTGACGTATTTGCGGTTGTTTAGGACGTTCGTTTTAAGTGTGAGTTCCCCTAAAATTCGAGCACGATTCCCAAGCGAACTGAGAGACCCTTGATGGGTGTCGCCTGTTGTTGGATTATCATTAGACTTTGAGCGCAGGGCTTCATTCGTCTCTTGTAAAGAAAGTGAACTAGTTCATTGTACCTGTTCTGCTCTGGTAACAGGAACACGAGGTACATCATACGAACAAATATTTACATTTACTGCAATAAGCCGGCACTGTTTTGCAAAAATATCAGTTGCGTTGGTTCGAAAGATTCAGAAAACAAACCCGCAGATAGATCGCAGAACAAACATTCACAGATCGCTTCGTTCGCTGATCGCATCGTCGGCCACGCCAGGTTCGTAACCTCACTCTCACCCGGTCTGGATCAAGGCATCGGTTTTCGCTGAGATGCTAATACTGTTCTGTAAAGTTCTTACCTGTTGCCGCAAACAATGAGTTTCAAGATGAAAGATCGTCAGTATGGTGACGACATGCAGATTAGGTAAGGAAAAAGTTATGTACCGTAATTGGCTCAATCTGGTGTAAATAGTACTTCCGATGGTGCAATCACCTGCCGTTGGGATATGTAAAGTGCCAGTAGAATAAAAAAAAGCTCGATCTCACTGCTGGGCGAGGCTTTGGTAAAATGCCTCACTCGGTGCACAAGATCGGTAGCACATGGGCTTCTACCATACCCTAAGAATAGCCTTTTTCTCTAATGTTACTCGTTGTAGTCTTATTCTTTCAGCAGATGTGCACCGTTTCATG